>NW_027189138.1:3183013-3337997 GCF_040958095.1 Procambarus clarkii | reverse complement strand
CTCGATTATCTGGTTTAATGATTTATTGTTTGAGGCCCATGATTGTAGTGGCATATTGGCTCCTAATAATGATTCAGAGAAAAGGAGATGGATAAAGGTCAAAGATGATGCGTAAAGGAAAGGAGATGATAAAGGTCAAAATATTGCTAAATTCGATGATTTTTAGTACAAAACAAAATGCAAGAAAACTTGCTTAAAAATGAAAAATTTGCGAAATTCTGAGATTTGAAGGCCAAATCACATATCGTGAGAAACATGAAGTGGTATCGAAATATTGGTAAAACGAATATATATACGTAAAATCACACTACATGAATAACGTGAAAAAGTCCCTATATTACCATATTAGAGGATTTTAACTTCAAATCATAGAGCGAGGTTTCGGATTATTTAGATCCAGGAAAAGACATATGACAATGTTGTTTCAAATACAAATGATAAAAATCAATGTGTTTTCATTAGAATTAACTAAAATGTTCCTGATTTTCCGTTTATATTACCGATGGAAGATGTACACGTAAAACGCTCTAATCCGGCTGAAACGTCGATATATGCAATAAAAACAGAACTTCTCCCTTTCCAATATCTTACTCAGTATTTTAACGAGAAAACAAATAGTTGATTGAAAATGAAGTGTTTAAGGTTAAATTCTAATCAATTATGTGTTTGTCTCATTTTTATCGTATATTTAATGAATTAATAGCAATAAACTGAAAATTCACAAAACGTGGAAAAACAGCAAAATATTGCCTAATTCGATGATATTTTGTTTATATCACATAAAGGAAAAGGGGATGATAAACGTCAAAATATTGCTGAATTCGATGATTTTTAGTACGAAACAAAATGCAAGAAAACTTGCTTAAAATGCAATATTAAGCGAAAATCTGAGATTTGAAGGCCAAATCACATATCGTGATACTACATGAAATAGTATCGAATATTGGTAAAAATTAATATATTTACGTAATATCAAACTACATGAAAACGTGAAAAAAGTCATTATTATACCAAATTTGAGGATTTTAACTTCGAATCATAAAGCGACGTTTCGTATTTTTTAGACCCTAGAAAAGACGTATAAAGATGTTGCTTCCAATACATATGACAAAAATCAATGTCTTTTCATTAAAATTAACTAAAATGTTCCTGATTTTCGGTTTATATTACCGATGGAAGATGTACACGTAAAACCGTTCTACTCCGGCTGAAAAGTCGATATATGCAATAAAAACAGGAATTCTCCCCTTTAAATATCTTACTCATTATTTTAACGAGAAACAAATATATGATTGAAATGAAGTATTTAAGGTTATTTTCTGATCAATTATGTGTTTCCATAAGTTTTCTCGTATATTTAATGAAATAATAACAATAAACTGAAAATTCACAAAAACGTAGAAAAACGTCAAAATATTGCTTAATTCGATGATATTTTGTTTAAATCACATAAAGGAAAAGGGGATGATAAAGGTAAAAATATTGCTAAATTCGATGATTATTAGTACGAAACAAAATGAAGAAATCTTGTTTAAAATGCAATATTATGCGAAAATCTGAGATTTGAAGGCCAAATCACATATCGTGATACTACATGAAATAGTATAGAAATATTGGAAAAATGAATATATTTACGAAATATCAAACTACATGAAAAATGTGAAAAAAGTCATTATTATACCAAATTTGAGGATTTTAACTTTGAATCATAAAGCGACGTTTCGTTTTTTTAGATTTTTAGAGTTATGCAGAGGCTCGATAGAATGATGCAGAGGTTTACGAGAGTGATGCAAAGGCTCAAGAGAGGGATGCAGAGGCTTAAGAGAGTGATGCAAAGGCTCAGGAGAGGGATGCAGAGGCTCATGAGAGGGATGCAGGAGTTCAAGAGAGGGACGCAAAGGCTCAAGAAAGGGATGCAGAGGCTTAAGAAAGTGATGCAGAGGCTCGAAATAGGGATGCAGAGGCTTAAGAGGGTGTTGCAGAGGCTCAAGAAAGAGCCTCTGCATCTCTCTCTTAAGCCTCTACATCATTCTCATGAGCCTCTGCATTACTCTTTTGAGCCTCTGCATCACTCTCTTAAGCCTCTGCATCACTCTCGTAAGCCTCTGCATCCCTCTCTTGAACTCCTGCATCCTCTCATGAGCCTCTGCATCCCTCTCCTGAGCCTTTGCATCACTCACTTAAGCCTCTGCATCCCTCTCTTGAGCCTCTGCATCAACTCTCGTAAGCCTCTGCATCACTCTAATGAGCCTCTGCATAACTCTCTTCAGTCTCTGCATCACTCTCTTGAGCCTCTGTATCCATCTCTTGAGCGTCTGCAACACTCTCTTCAAGCCTCTGCATCTCTCTCTTAAGCCTCTGCATCAGTCTCTTGAGCCTCAGCACAACTCTTTTTAGCCTCTGCATCACTCTCTTGAGCCTCTGCATCCCTCTCTTGAGCCTCTGCAACACTCTCTTCAGCCTCTGCATCACTCTCTTAAGCCTCTGCATCACTCTCTTCGGCCTCTGCATCACTCTCTTAAGCCTCTGCTTACCTCTCTTGATCCTCTGCATCACTCTCTTGAGCCACTGCATAACTCTCTTGAGTCTCTGCATCACTCTCTTGAGCCTCTTTATCCCTCTTTTGAGCCTCTGCAACACTCTCTTCAGCCTCTGCATCACTCTCGTAAACCTCTGAATCACTCTCTTGAGCCTCTCCATCAATCTCTTTAGCCCTGCATCCCTCTATTGAGCCTCTGCATCCCTTTCTTGAGCCCCTGCATCCCTTTCTTCAGCCTTTGCATCACTCTCTTAAGCCTCTGCATCCATCTCTTGAGCCTCTGAATCCCTCTCTTGAGCCTCTGCATCACTCTCTCGAGCCTCTGCATCACTTCTTCATCCTCTGCATCCCTCTCTTGAGCATCTGCATCACTCACTTGGCCCCTGCATCCCTCTCTTAAGCCTCTATATCATTCTCATGAGCCTCTGCATTACTCTTTTGAGCCTTTGCATCACTCTCTTAAGCCTCTGCATCCCTCTCTTGAGCCTCTGCATCACTTTCGTAAGCCTCTGCATCACTCTAATGAGCCTCTGCATAACTCTCTTCAGTCTCTGCATCACTCTCTTGAGCCTCTGTAACCATCTCTTGAGCGTCTGCAACACTCTCTTCAGCCTCTGCATCTCTCTCGTAAGCCTCTGCATCAGTCTCTTGAGCCTCAGCACAACTCTTTTTAGCCTCTGCATCACTCTCTTGAGAATCTGCATCAATCTCTTGAGACTCTGCAACACTCTCTTCAGCCTCTGCATCACTCTCTTAAGCCTCTGCATCACTCTCTTCGGCCTCTGCATCACTCTCTTAAGCCTCTGCTTACCTCTCTTGATCCTCTGCATCACTCTCTTGAGCCACTGCATAACTCTCTTGAGTCTCTGCATCACTCTCTTGAGCCTCTGTATCCCTCTTTTGAGCCTCTGCGACACTCTCTTCAGCCTCTGCATCACTCTCGTAAACCTCTGAATCACTCTCTTGAGCCTCTCCATCAACCTCTTTAGCCCCTGCATCCCTCTATTGAGCCTCTGCATCCCTTTCTTGAGCCCCTGCATCCCTCTCTTCAGCCTCTGCATCACTCTCTTAAGCCTCTGCATCCATCTCTTGAGCCTCTGAATTCCTCTCTTGAGCCTCTGCATCACTCTCTCGAGCCTCTGCATCACTCTCTTCATCCTCTGCATCCCTCTCTTGAGCATCTGCATCACTCACTTGGCCCACTGCCATCCCTCTCTTGAGCCTCTCCATCACTCTCTTGAGCCTCTGCATGACCCTCTTAAGCCTCTGTATCCCTATTTGAGCCTCTGCATCACTTTCTTAAGCCTCTACATCACTCTCTTGAGCCTTTGTATCCATCTCTTGAGCGTCTGCAACACTCTCTTCAGCCTCTGCATCTCTCTCGTAAGCCTCTGCATCAGTCTCTTGTGCCCCAGCACAACTCTTTTTATAATCTGCATCACTGTCTTGAGCCTCTGCAACACTCTCTTCAGCCTCTGCATCATTCTCTTAAGCCTCTGCATCACTCTCTTCGGCCTCTGCATCACTCTCTTAAGCCTCTGCTTACCCCTCTTGATCCTCTGCATCATTCTCTTGAGCCTCTGTATCACTCTCATGATATTCTGCATCACTCTCTTGAGCCTCAGAATCACTCTCTTGAGCCTCTGCATCATTCTCTTGAGCCTCTGATCTCTCTCTTAAGCCTCTACATCATTCTCATGAGCCTCTGCATTACTCTTTTGAGCCTCTGCATCACTCTCTTAAGCCTCTGCATCACTCTCGTAAGCCTCTGCATCCCTCTCTTGAACTCCTGCATCCCTCTCATGAGCCTCTGCATCCCTCTCATGAGCCTCTGCATCCCTCTCCTGAGCCTTTGCATCACTCTCTTAAGCCTCTGCATCCCTCTCTTGAACCTCTGCATCACTCTCGTAAGCCTCTGCATCACTCTAATGAGCCTCTGCATAACTCTCTTCAGTCTCTGCATCACTCTCTTGAGCCTCTGTATCCATCTCTTGTGCGTCTGCAACACTCTCTTCAGCCTCTGCATCTCTCTCGTAAGCCTCTGCATCAGTCTCTTGTGCCTCAGCACAACTCGTTTTAGCCTCTGCATCACTCTCTTGAGCCTCTGCAACACTCTCTTCAGCCTCTGCATCACTCTCTTAAGCCTCTGCATCACTCTCTTCGGCCTCTGCATTACTCTCCTAAGCCTCTGCTTACCCCTCTTGATCCTCTGCATCACTCTCTTGAGCCTCTGTATCACTCTCATGATATTCTGCATCACTCTCTTGAGCCTCTGCATCACTCTCTTGAGCCTCTACATCACACTCTTGAGCCTCTGCATCACTCTCTTGAGCCTCTGCATCACTCTCTTAAGCCTCTGCATCCCTCCCTTGATCCTCTGCATCCCTCTCTTGAGCCTCTGCATCATTCAATTGAGCCTCTGCATCTCTCTCTTAAGCCTCTACATCATTCTCATGAGCCTCTGCATTACTCTTTTGAGCCTCTGCATCACTCTCTTAAGCCTCTGCATCACTCTCGTAAGCCTCTGCATCCCTCTCTTGAACTCCTGCATCCCTCTCATGAGCCTCTGCATCCCTCTCCTGAGCCTTTGCATCACTCTCTTAAGCCTCTGCATCCCTCTCTTGAGCCTCTGCATCACTCTCGTAAGCCTCTGCATCACTCTCGTAAGCCTCTGCATCACTCTAATGAGCCACTGCATAACTCTCTTCAGTCTCTGCATCACTCTCTTGAGCCTCTGTATCCATCTCTTGAGCGTCTGCAACACTCTCTTCAGCCTCTGCATCTCTCTCGTAAGCCTCTGCATCAGTCTCTTGAGCCTCAGCACAACTCTTTTTAGCCTCTGCATCACTCTCTTGAGCCTCTGCATCCCTCTCTTGAGCCTCTGCAACACTCTCTTCAGCCTCTGCATCACTCTCTTCGGCCTCTGCATCACTCTCTTAAGCCTCTGCTTACCTCTCTTGATCCTCTGCATCACTCTCTTGAGCCACTGCATAACTCTCTTGAGTCTCTGCATCACTCTCTTGAGCCTCTGTATCCCTCTTTTGAGCCTCTGCAACACTCTCTTCAGCCTCTGCATCACTCTCGTAAACCTCTGAATCACTCTCTTGAGCCTCTCCATCAATCTCTTTAGCTTAAGAGTGGGATGCAGAGGCTTAAAAGAATGATGCAAAGGCTGAAGTGAGAGATGCAGACGCTCATGAGAGGGATGCAGGAGTTCAAGAGAGTGATGCAGAGGCTCAAGAGAGGGATGCAGAGGCTCAAGTGAGGGATGAAAAGGCACAAGAGAGGGATGCAAATGCTCTTGGGATTAATGCAGAGGCTCAAGAGAGGGATGCAGAGGTTCAAGAGAGTGATTCAGAGGCTTATGAGAGTGATGCAAAGGCTTAACAGAGTGATGCAGAGGCTTTAGAAAGTGATGCAGAGGATCAAAAGAGGGATGCAGAGGCTTAAAAGGGTCATGCAGAGGCTCAAGAGAGTGATGCAGAGGCTCAAGAGTGGGATGCAGGGGCTCAAGAGAGTGATGCAGAGGCTCAAGAGAGTGATTCAGAGGATTACGAAAGTGATACAGAGGCTTAAGAGAGTGATGCAAAGGCTCAAGAGAGTGATGCAGAGGATCAAGAGAGGGAAGCAGAGGCTTAAGAGAGTGATGCAGAGGCTGAAGAGAGTGATGCAGAGGCTCTAGAGAGTGATGCAGAGGCTCAAGAGAATGATGCAGATGCTCAAGGGAGTGATGCAGAGGATCAAGAGAGTTATGCAGAGGCTCGAGAAAGTGATTCAGAGTCTTACGAGAGTGATGCTGAGAATGAAGAGAGTGATGCAGAGGCTCGAGAGACTTATGCAGAGGCCTCAGGAGAGGGATTCAGAGGCTTAAGAGAGTGATGCAGAGGCTGAAGAGAGTGTTGCAGAGGCTCAAGAGAGGGACGAAGAGACTGAAGAGAGTGATGCAGAGGCTCAAGAGAGGGAATAATAATCACTCTCGTAAGCCTCTGCATCACTCTCTTAAGCCTCTGCATCACTCTCGTAATCCTCTGTCTCACTCTCTTGAGCCTCTCTATCACTCTCTTGAGCCCCTGCATCCCTCTATTGAGCCTCTGCATCACTCTCTTGAGCCTCTGCATCACCCTCTTAAGCCTCTGTGTTACCACCCTTGAGACTAAATAAGGTTCTTCTCCCCGCAGTGCAATAAAAATAATAATAAATCGGCCTCGCCAACAACTGTCTAGGGGTAAATATACATCACCGCATAAAATGGAGAACAATATATTTATGCTAAGGGGGACAAACTTAATAACACTTAAATGTATAAATAATAACCAGAAATATTCTTCAGCATGCAAATCATAGAATAACCTCTTTATTGAGACATGAGCACTATCACTAAGACATGGATTAATTAGAGAGATATATACAATATCATCTAACCAGATAATTAACATTTATATGGGCTAAAATAACAGTGACCAATGACTTAACATAAACCATGACTCCTCACGACCGCAGCCGCCACGCTTCTGCCCACGCCTTGGTCCGCAGGCCAAGCGTCTAACAAAATATCAACTAACCGTCCACACAAACATTGTGGAAAATCTAATAATAAAACGCAACACTAATATTCAAAACATTGTTAAACTAAAGAGTAGTAAACACTGGTACAACATTCCATACAATAATACGGAAACCAAATATGGGAATAACTCAATGTAAAACTATAAACACTCGATTGACAACAATGTTCCCACACTGGCCATATCCAAATATGGTCAACCGCCCACACGGAGAAACTACGTGAGAAATTAACACCAAAAGCCTCACACAATATAATGTAACTCAGGCACACTACAGCATGCTATAATATATATATAACATACAAAATCTTATATCATACAACTGGATGCTATATTAAAGAACAAGACAATAAAGTAATATGAGAATCAAGAGTAATGGCAGAATCCTAGTGAGATTCGTAACACTCTGCATCCCTCTTTTGAGCCTCTGCATCACTTTCTTAAGCCTCTGCATCCCATTCTTGAGCCTCTGCATCTCTCTCTTGAACTCCTGCATCCCTCTCATGAGCCTTTGCATCCCTCTCTTGAGCCTTTGCATCACTCGCCTAAGCCTCTGCATCCCTCTCTTGAGCCTCACCATCACTCTCAAGAGTCTATGCATCCCTCTCATGTGCCTCTGCATCCCTCACTTTAGCCTCTGCATCCCTCTCTTGAGACCCTGCATCCCTCTCTAGAGCCTGTGCATCCCTCTCTTGAGCCTCTGCATCCCTCTCTTGAGCCTGTGCATCACTCTCTTCAGCCTCTGCATCCCTTTCTTGAGCCTCTGCATCACACTCTTGAGCCTCTGCATCACTCTCTTGAGCCTCTACATCCGTCTCTTGAGCCTCTGCAACACTCTCTTCCGCCTCTGCATCACTCTCTTAAGCCTCTGAATCCCTCTCTTGAGGCCTCTGCATCACTCTTTTGAGCTTCTGAATCACTCTCTTGAGTGTCTGCATCCTTCTCTTGAGCCTCTGCATCACTCTCTTCAGCCTCTGCATCCCTCTCTTGAGCCTCTGCATCACTCTCGTGAGCCTCTGCATCACTTTCTCGGCCCTGCATCACTCTCTTGATCCTCTGCATCACTCTCTTGAGCCTCTGCATCACTCTCTAGAGCCTCTGCATCACTCTCTACAGCCTCTGAATCACTCTCGTAAGCCTCTGCTTCCCTCTCTTGATCCTCTGTATCACTCTCTTGAGCCTCTGCATCACTCTCTTGAGCCTCTGCATCCCTCTCTTGAGTCTCTGCATCCCTCTCTTGACCCTCTGCATCCCTCTCTTGAACGTATTCATCACTCAATTGCAAAGGCTCAGGAGAGGGATGCAGAGGCTCAAGAAAGGGATGCAGGGGCTCAGGAGAGGGATGCAGGGGCTCAGGAGAGTGATACAGAGGCTCAAGAGAGTGATTCAGAGGCTTACGAGAGTGATGCAGAGGCTTAAGAGAGTGATGCAGAGGCTCAAGAGAGTGAAGCAGAAGATCAAGAGAGGGAAGCAGAGACTTAAGAGAGAGATGCAGGGATTGAAGAGAGTGATGCAGAGGCTCTAAAGAGTGATGCAGAGACTCAAGAGAGTGATGCAGAGGCTTACGTTAGTGATGCAGAGAATCAAGAGAGTGATGCAGAGGCTCGAGAGAGTTATGCAGAGGCCTCCAGAGAGGGATTCAGAGGCTTAAGGGAGTGTTGTAGAGGCTCAAGAGAGGGATGAAGAGACTGAAGAGAGTGATGCAGAGGCTCAAGAGAGGGATACAAAGGCTCAAGAGAGTGATGGATCACATTTTGATGAGTGATGGAGTGAGAGGCGATGGATCACATTTTGACCAAACCATCCCTGTAGTTTTCAAAATATCCCTCTTTTGAGCCTCTGGATCACTTTCTTAAGCCTCTTTCTTAAGAGGATCAAGAGAGTGATGCAGAGGCTTACGAGAGTGATGCAGAGGCTGAAGCGAGTGATGTAGAGGCTCAGGAGAGTGATGTAGAGGCTCTGGAGAGTGATGCATAGGCTGAATAGAGTGATGCAGAGGCTTAAGAGAGGGATGATGAGGCTCAAGAGAGGGATGTATAGGCACAAGAGAGTGATGCAGAGGCTCAAGAGAGGGATGCAGAGGCTGAAGAGAGTGATGCAGATGCTCAAGAGAGGGATGCAGTGGCTCAAGAAATTGATTCAGAGGCCAACGAGAGTGATGCCGAGGCTTAAGAGAGTGATGCAGAGGCTTAAGAGAGGGATGCAGAGGCTCAAGAGGGGGATGCAGAGGCTCAACAGAGGGATGCAATGGCTCAAGAGAGGAATGCAGAGGCTCAAGTGAGGGATCTCTCTCTTGAACCTCTGCATCACTCTCAAGAGCCTCTGCATCCCTCTCTTGTGCCTCTTCATCCCTCACTTGTGCCTCTGCATCCCTACCTTGAGCATCTGCATCTTTCTCTTGAGCCTCTGCATCCGTCTCTTAAGCCTCTGCAACACTCTTTTAAGCCTCTGCTTCCTTCTCTTGATCCACTGCATCACTCACTTGAGCCTCTGCATCACTCTCTTGATCGTCTGCATCACTCTCTTGAGCCACTGCATCACTCTCTTGAGCCTCTCTATCACTCTCTTAAGCCTCTGCAACCCGCTCTTGAACCTCTGCATCACTCCCTTGAGCCTCTTCATCATTCTTTTGAGCCTCTGCATCACTCTCTTGAGCCTCTGCATCACTCTCTTAAGACTCTGCCTTTCTGTCTTGAGCCTCTGCATCACTCCTTTGAGCCTCTGCATCCCTCTCTGGAGCCTCAGCATCCCTCTCTTGAGCCTTTTGCAGCACTCTGTTGAGCCTCTGCATCACTCTCTTAAGCCTCTGCATCACTCTCTAGAGTCTCTGCATCACTCTCTTCAGCCTCTGCATCCGTATCTTGAGCCTTTGCGTCACTCTCTTAAGCCTCTAAATCCCTCTCTTGAGCCTCTGCATCACTGTCAAGTGCCTCTGCATCTTTCTCTTGTGCCTCTGCATCACTCACTTTAGCCTCTGCATCCCTCTCTTGACCCTCTGCATCCCTCTCTTGAGCCTATTCATCCCTCTCTTGAGCCTCTGCATCCCTCTCTTGAGCCTCTGCATCACTCTCTTAAGCCTCTGCATCACTCTCGTAAGCCTCTGCGTCACTCTCTTAAGCCTCTGCATCACTCTTTTAAGCCTCTGATGCACTCTCTTGAGCCTCTCTAACCCTCTCCTGAGCATCTGCTTCACTCTCTTAAGCGTCTGCATCAATCTCGTAAGCCTCTGCATCACTCTCTTAAGCCTCTGCATCACTCCCGTAAACCTCTGAATCACTCTCTTGAGCCTCTCCATCACACTCAAACACATAATTGATTAGATAATAACCTTAAATACTTCATTTTCAATCATCTATTTGTTACTCGTTGAAATACTGAGTAAGATATTGAAAAGGGGAGAAGTTCGGTTTTTATTGCATATATCGACGTTTCAGCCAGAATAGAGCGGTTTTACGTGTACATCTCCTATCGGTAATATAAACGGAAAATCTGGAACATTTTAGTTAATTCTAATGAAAACACATTGATTTTTATCATTTGTATTGGAAACAACATTGTCATATGTCTTTTCTTGGATCTAAATAATATGAAACCTCGCTTTATGATTCGAAGTTAAATTCCTCAAATTTGGTATAATAGTGTCTTTTTTCACGTTTTTAATGTAGTTTGATATTACATAAATATATTCATTTTTACCAATATTTCGATACTATTTCATGTAGTATCACGATATGTGACTTGGCTTTCAAATCTCAGAATTTCGCCTAATATTGCATTTTAAGCAAGTTTTCTTGCATTTTGTTTCATACTAAAAATCATCGAATTTAGTAATATTTTGACGTTTATCATCCCCCTTTTCTTTAATGTGATATAAACAAAATATCATCGAATTTGGCAATATTTTGCGTTTTTTCAACGTTTTTGTGAATTTTCAGTTTATTGTTATAAATTCATTATATATACGATAAAAATGATACTATTTCATGTAGTATCACGATATGTGATTTGGCCTTCATATCTCAGATTCTCGCCTAATATTGCATTTTAAGCTAGTTTTCTTGCATTTTGTTTCGTACTAAAAATCATGGAATTTAGTAATATTTTGACGTTTATCATCCCCCTTTTCCTTAATGTGATATAAACAAAATATCATCGAAATAGGCAATATTTTGCTGTTTTTCAACGTTTTTTTGAATTTCCAGTTTATTGTTATTAATGCATGATATATACGATAAAAATGAGACAAACACATAATTGATTAGATAATAACCTTAAATACTTCTTTTTCAATCATCTATTTGTTTCTCGTTTAAATACTGAGTAAGATATGGAAAATGGGAGAAGTTCGGTTTTTATTGCATATATCGACGTTTCAGCCGGATTAGAGCGGTTTTAAGTGTACATCTTCCATCGGTAATATAAACGGAAAATCAGGAACATTTTAGTTCATTCTAATGAAAACACAATGATTTTTTTCATTTGTATTGGAAACAACATTGTCATATGTCTATTCTTGGATCTAAATAATACGAAACCTCGCTTTATGATTCGAAGTTATATTCCTCAAATTTGGTATAATAGTGTCTTTTTTCACGTTTTTGATGTAGTTTGATATTACATAAATATATTCATTTTTACCAATATTTTGATACTATTTCATGTAGTATCACGATATTTGATTTGGCCTTTAAATCTCAGAATTTCGCATAATATTGCATTTTAAGCAAGTTTTCTTGCATTTTGTTTCGTTTTCTTGCATTTTTGTTACCAGATTGAAGTGTAAACTTGACCTGTTGTAAAATTATTTATATTGAAGATCATCTATTTGTTACTCGTTGAAATACTGAGTATGATATTGAAAAGGGGAGAAGTTCGGTTTTTATTGCATATATCGACGTTTCAGCCGGAATAGAACGGTTTTACATGTACGTCTTCCATCGGTAATATAAACGGAAAATCAGGAACATTTTAGTTAATTCTAATGAAAACACATTGATTTTTATCATTTGTATTGGAAACAACATTGTCATATGTCTTTTCTTGGATCTAAATAATATGAAACCTTGCTTTATGATTCGAAGTTAAATTCCTCAAATTTGGTATAATAGTGTCTTTTTCACGTTTTTAATGTAGATTGATATTACATAAATATATTCATTTTTACCATTATTTCGACACTATTTCATGTAGTATCACGATATGCGACTTGGCTTTTAAATCTCAGAATTTCGCCTAATATTGCATTTTTAGCAAATTTTCTTGCATATTGCTTCGTACTAAAAATCACCGAATTTAGTAATATTTTGACGTTTATCATCCCCCTTTTACTTAATGTGATATAAACAAAATATCATCGAATTAGGCAATATTTTGCCGTTTTCAACGTTTTCGTGAATTTTCAGTTTATTGTTATAAATTCATTATATATACGATAAAAATGATGCAAACACGTAATTGATTAGAAATTAACCTTAAATACCTCATTTTCAATCAACTATTTGTTTCTCGTTAAAATACTAAGTAAGATATTGAAAAGGGGAGACTTACGGTTTTTATTGCATATGTCGCCGTTTCAGCTGGAATTGAACGGTTTTACGTGTATTTACGTCTTCCGTCGGTATTATAATTGGAAAATCAGGAACATTTTAGGAAATTGTAATGAAAACACATTGATTTTTTCATTTGTATTGGAAACAACATTGTCATATGTCTTTTCTTGAAACTAAAAATTCCAAACCTCGCTTTATGATTCGAAGTTAAAATCCACCAATTTGGCATAATAGTGACTTTTTTCACGTTTTTCATGTAGTTTGATATTACGTAAATATATTCATTTTCTACCAATATTTCGATACTATTTCATGTATTATCACGATATGTGATTTAGCCTTCAAATCTCAGAATTTCGAATAATATTGCATTTTAAGCAAGTTTTCTTGCATTTTGTTTCGTACTAAAAATCATCGAATTTAGTAATATTTTGACGTTTATCGTCCCCCTTTTCTTTAATGTGATATAAACAAAATATCATCGAATTAGGCAATATTTTGCTGTTTTTCAACGTTTTTGTGAATTTCCAGTTTATTGTTACTAATTCATTATAAATACGATAAAAATGAGACAAACACATAATTGATTAGATAATAACCTTAAATACTTCATTTTCAATCACCTATTTGTTTCTCGTTGAAATACTGAGTAAGGGGAGAAAACACATTGCTTTGGAAAAGGGGAGAAGTTCGATTTTTATTGCATATATCGACGTTTCAGCCGGAATAGAGCGGTTTTACGTGTACATCTTCCATCGGTAATATAAACGGAAAATCAGGAACATTTTAGTCAAATCTAATAAAAACACATTGATTTTTATCATATGTATTGGAAACAACATTGTCATATGTCTTTTCTTGGATCTAAATAATACGAAACCTCGCTTTATGATTCGAAGTTAAAATCCACAAATTTGGCGTAATAGTGACTTTTTTCACGTTTTTTATGTAGTTTGATATTACGTAAGTATATTCATTTTTACCAATATTTCGATACTATTTCATGTGGTATCACGATATATGATTTGGCCTTCATATCTCAGATTTTTTAATAATATTGCATTTTAGGCAAGTTTTCTTGCATTTTGTTTCGTACTAAACATCATCGAGTTTAGCAATATTTTGACGTTTATCATCCCCACTTCCTTTATGTGATTTAAACAAAATATCATCGAATTAGGCAATATTTTGCCTTTTTTCAACGTTTTTGTGTTTATTCAGTTTAGTTTATTGTTATTAATTCTTCAGTTTATTGTTATTAATTCATGAAATATACGATAAAAATGGGACAAACACATAATTGATTAGATAATGACCTTAAATACTTCATTTTCAATCATCTATTTGTTTCTCGTTGAAATACTGAGAAAGATATGGAAAAGGGGAGAAGTTCGGTTTTTATTGCATATACCGACGTTTCAGCCGGAATAGAGCAGTTTTACGTGTACATCTTCCATCGGTAATATAAACGGAAAATCAGGAACATTTTAGTCAATTCTAATGAAAACACATTGATTTTTATCATTTGTATTGGAAACAACATTGTCATATGTCTTTTCTTGGATCTAAATAATACGAAACCTCGCTTTATGGTTCGAAGTTAAAATCCTCAGATTTGGTATAATAATAACTTTTTTCACGTTTTTCATGTAGTTTGATATTACGTAAATATATTCATTTTTACCAATATTTCGATACTATTTCATGTAGTATCACGATATGTGATTTGGCCTTCAAATCTCAGAAATTCGCATAATATTGCATTTTAAGCAAGTTTTCTTGCATTTTGTTTCGTACTAAAAATCATCGAATTTAGTAATATTTTGACGTTTATCATCCCCCTTTTCCTTAATGTGATATAAACAAAATATTATCGAATTAGGCAATATTTTGCTGTTTTTCAACGTTTTTTTAAATTTCCAGTTTATTGTTATTAATGCATGATATATACGATAAAAATGAGACAAACACATAATTGATTAGATAATAACCTTAAATACTTCTTTTTCAATCATCTATTTGTTTCTCGTTTAAATACTGAGTAAGATATGGAAAATGGGAGAAGTTCGGTTTTTATTGCATATATCGATTTTTCAGCCGGATTAGAGCGGTTTTACGTGTACATCTTCCATCGGTAATATAAACGGAAAATCAGGAACATTTTAGTTCATTCTATTGAAAACACATTGATTTTTATCATTTGTATTGGAAACAACATTGTCATATGTCTATTCTTGGATCTAAATAATACGAAACCTCGCTTTATGATTCGAAGTTAAATTCCTCAAATTTGGTACAATAGTGTCTTTTTTCACGTTTTTGATGTAGTTTGATATTACATAAATATATTCATTTCTACCAATATTTTGATACTATTTCATGTAGTATCACGATATTTGATTTGGCCTTTAAATCTCAGAATTTCGCATAATATTGCATTTTAAGCAAGTTTTCTTGCATTTTGTTTCGTACTAAAAATCATCGAATTTAGCAATATTTTGACGTTTATCATCCCCCTTTTCCTTTATGTGATATAAACAAAATATCATCGAATTAGGCAACATTTTGCTGTTTTTCTTCGTTTTTGTGAATTTCCAGTTTATTGTTACTAATTCATTATATATACGATAAAAATGAGACAAACTCATAATTGATTAGATAATAACCTTAAATACTTCATTTTCAATCATCTATTTGTTTCTCGTTGAAATACTGAGTAAGATATGGAAAAGGGGAGAAGTTCGGTTTTTATTGCATATATCGACGTTTCAGCCGGAATTGAACGGTTTTACGTGTACATCTTCCATCGGTAATATAAACGGAATATCAGGAACATTTTAGTTCATTCTAATGAAAACACATTGATTTTTATCATTTGTATTGGAAACAACATTGTCATATGTCTATTCTTGGATCTAAATAATACGAAACCTCGCTTTATGATTCGAAGTTATATTCCTCAAATTTGGTATAATAGTGTCTTTTTTCACGTTTTTGATGTAGTTTGATATTTCATAAATATATTCATTTTTACCAATATTTTGATACTATTTCATGTAGTATCACGATATTTGATTTGGCCTTTAAATCTCAGAATTTCGCATAATATTGCATTTTAAGCAAGTTTTCTTGCATTTTGTTTCGTACTAAAAATCATCGAATTTAGCAAAATTTTGACGTTTATCATCCCCCTTTTCCTTTATGTGATATAAACAAAATATCATCGAATTAGGCAATATTTTGCTGTTTTTCAACGTTTTTGTGAATTTCCAGTTTATTGTTATTAATTCATGATATATACGATAAAAATGAGACAAACACATAATTGATTAGATAATAACCTTAAATACTTCTTTTTCAATCATCTGTTTGTTTCTCGTTGAAATACTGAGTAGGATATGGAAAATGGGAGAAGTTCGGTTTTTATTGCATATATCGACGTTTCAGCCGGAATAGAGCGGTTTTACGTGAACATCTTCTCGGGAATATAAACGGAAAATAAGGAACATTTTAGATAATTCTAATGAAAACACATTGATTTTTATCATTTGTATTGGAAACAACATTGTCATATGTCTTTTCTTGGATCTAAATAATACAAAAGCTTGCTCTATGATTCGAAGTTAAAATCCTCAAATTTGGAATAATAGTCTTTTTTCACGTTTTTAATGTAGTTTGATATTACATAAATATATTCATTTTTACCAATATTTCGATTCTATTTCATGTATATTGAACATTATTTCAATATACATATATATTTCATGTATTTCATGAACATTTTAGTTCATTCTAATGAAAACACTGATTTTTATCATTTGTATTAGAAACAACATTGTCATATGTCTATTCTTGGATCTAAATAATACGAAACCTCGCTTTATGATTCGAAGTTAATTTCCTCAAATATGGTATAATAGTGTCTTTTTCACGTTGTTTGATATTACATAAATATATTCATTTTTACCAATATTTTGATACTATTTCATGTAGTATCACGATATGTGATTTGGCCTTCAAATCTCAGAATTTCGCATAATATTGCATTTTAAGCAAGTTTTCTTGCATTTTATTTCGTACTAATAATCATCGAATTTAGTAATATTTTGACGTTTATCATCCCCCTTTTCTTTAATGTGATATAAACAAAATATCATCGAATTAAGCAATATTTTGCGTTTTTTCAACGTTTTTGTGAATTTCTAGTTTATTGTTATTATTCATGAAATATACGATAAAAATGAGACAAACACATAATTGATTAGATAATAACCTTCAGTACTTCATTTTCAATCATCTATTTGTTTCTAGTTGAAATACTGAGTAAGATATGGAAAAGGGGAGAAGTTCGGTTTTTATTGCATATATCGACGTTTCAGCCGGAATTGTGCGGTTTTACGTGTACATCTTCCATCGGTAATATAAACGGAAAATCAGGAACATTTTAGTTCATTCTAATGAAAACACATTGATTTTTATCATTTGTATTGGAAACAATATTGTCATATGTCTTTTCTTGGATCTAAATTATACGAAACCTCGCTTTATGATTCGAAGTTAAAATCCACAAATTTGGCGTAATAGTGACTTTTTTCACGTTTTTTATGTATTTTGATATTACGTAAGTATATTCATTTTACCAATATTTCGATACTATTTCATGTAGTATCACGATATTTGATTTGGCCTTTAAATCATAGAATTTCGCATAATATTGTATTTTAAGCAAGTTTTCTTGCATTTTGTTTCGTACTAAAAATCATCGAATTTAGCAATATTTTGACGTTTATCATCCCCCTTTTCCTTTATGTGATACAAACAAAATATCATCGAATTAGGCAATATTTTGCTGTTTTTCAACATTTTTGTGAATTTCCAGTTTATTGTTACTAATTCATTATATATACGATAAAAATGAGACAAACACATAATTGATTAAATAATAACCTTAAATACTTCATTTTCAATCATCTATTTGTTTCTCGTTGAAATACTGAGTAAGATGTGGAAAAGGGGAGAAGTTCGGTTTTTATTGCATATATCGACGTTTCAGCCGGAATTGTGCGGTTTTACGTGTACATCTTCCATCGGTAATATAAACGGAAAATCAGGAACATTTTAGTTTTTTTCACGTTTTTAATGTAGTTTGATATTACATAAATAAATTCATTTTTACCAATATTTCGATACTATTTCATGTAGTATCACGATATGTGATTTGGCCTTCAAATCTCAGAATTTCGCATAATATTGCATTTTAAGCAAGTTTTCTTGCATTTTGTTTCGTACTAAAAATCATCGAATTTAGTAATATTTTGACGTTTATCATCCCCCTTTTCTTTAATGTGATATAAACAAAATATCATCGAATTAGGCAATATTTTGCGTTTTTTAACGTTTTTGTGAATTTCTAGTTTATCGTTATTATTCATGAAATATACGATAAAAATGAGACAAACACATAATTGATTAGATAATAACCATAAATACTTCATTTTCAATCATCTATTTGTTTCTCGTTGAAATACTGAGTAAGATATGGAAAAGAGAAGAAGTTCGGTTTTTATTGCATATATCGACGTTTCAGCCGGAATAGAGCGGTTTTACGTGTACATCTTCCATCGGTAATATAAACGGAAAATCAGGAACATTTTAGTCAATTCTAATGAAAACACATTGATTTTTATCATTTGTATTGGAAACAATATTGTCATATGTCTTTTCTTGGATCTAAATAATACGAAACCTCGCTTTATGATTCGAAGTTAAAATCCACAAATTTGGCGTAATAGTGACTTTTTTCACGTTTTTTATGTAGTTTGGTATTACGTAAGTATATTCATTTTTACCAATATTTCGATACTATTTCATGTAGTATCACGATATGTGATTTGGCCTTCATATCTCAGATTCTCGCCTAATATTGCATTTTAAGCAAGTTTTCTTGCATTTTGTTTCGTACTAAAAATCATCGAATTTAGTAATATTTCGACGTTTATCATCCCCCTTTTCCTTAATTTGATATAAACAAAATATCATCGAATTAGGCAATATTTTGCTGTTTTTCAACGTTTTTGTGAATTTCCAGTTTATTGTTATTAATTCATGATATATACGATAAAAATGAGACAAACACATAATTGATTAGATAATAACCTTAAGTACTTCATTTTCAATCATCTATTTGTTTCTCGTTGAAATACTGAGAAAGATATGGAAAAGGGGAGAAGTTCGGTTTTTATTGCATATTTCGACGTTTCAGCCGGAATAGAGCGGTTTTACGTGTACATCTTCCATCGGTAATATAAACGGAAAATCAGGAACATTTTAGTCAATTCTAATGAAAACACATTGATTTTTATCATTTGTATTGGAAACAACATTGTCATATGTCTTTTCTTGGATCTAAATAATATGAAACCTCGCTTTATGATTCGAAGTTAAAATCCACAAATTTGGCGTAATAGTGAATTTTTCACGTTTTTTATGTAGTTTGATATTACGTAAGTATATTCATTTTTACCAATATTTCGATACTATTTCATGTAGTATCACGATATATGATTTGGCCTTCATATCTCAGATTTTCGAATAATATTGCATTTTAGGCAAGTTTTCTTGCATTTTGTTTCTTACTAAACATCATCGAATTTGCAATATTTTGACGTTTATCATCCCCTTTTCCTTTATGTGATATAAACAAAATATAATCGAATTAGGCAATATTTTGCCATTTTTTAACGTTTTTGTGAATTTTCAGTTTATTGTTATTAATTCATGAAATATACGATAAAAATGAGACAAACACATAATTGATTAGATAATAACCTTAAATACTTCATTTTCAATCATCTATATGTTTCTCGTTGAAATACTGAGTAAGATATGTAAAAGGGGAGAAGTTCGGTTTTTATTGCATATATCGACGTTTCAGCCGGAATAGAGCGGTTTTACGTGAACATCTTCCATCGGTAATATAAACGGAAAATCAGGAACATTTTAGTCAATTCTAATGAAAACACATTGATTTTTATCATTTGTATTGGAAACAATATTGTCATATGTCTTTTCTTGGATCTAAATAATACGAAACCTCGCTTTATGATTCGAAGTTAAAATCCACAAATTTGGCGTAATAGTGACTTTTTTCACGTTTTTTATGTAGTTTGGTATTACGTAAGTATATTCATTTTTACCAATATTTCGATACTATTTCATGTAGTATCACGATATGTGATTTGGCCTTCATATCTCAGATTCTCGCCTAATATTGCATTTTAAGCAAGTTTTCTTGCATTTTGTTTCGTACTAAAAATCATCGAATTTAGTAATATTTCGACGTTTATCATCCCCCTTTTCCTTAATTTGATATAAACAAAATATCATCGAATTAGGCAATATTTTGCTGTTTTTCAACGTTTTTGTGAATTTCCAGTTTATTGTTATTAATTCATGATATATACGATAAAAATGAGACAAACACATAATTGATTAGATAATAACCTTAAGTACTTCATTTTCAATCATCTATTTGTTTCTCGTTGAAATACTGAGAAAGATATGGAAAAGGGGAGAAGTTCGGTTTTTATTGCATATTTCGACGTTTCAGCCGGAATAGAGCGGTTTTACGTGTACATCTTCCATCGGTAATATAAACGGAAAATCAGGAACATTTTAGTCAATTCTAATGAAAACACATTGATTTTTATCATTTGTATTGGAAACAACATTGTCATATGTCTTTTCTTGGATCTAAATAATATGAAACCTCGCTTTATGATTCGAAGTTAAAATCCACAAATTTGGCGTAATAGTGAATTTTTCACGTTTTTTATGTAGTTTGATATTACGTAAGTATATTCATTTTTACCAATATTTCGATACTATTTCATGTAGTATCACGATATATGATTTGGCCTTCATATCTCAGATTTTCGAATAATATTGCATTTTAGGCAAGTTTTCTTGCATTTTGTTTCTTACTAAACATCATCGAATTTGCAATATTTTGACGTTTATCATCCCCTTTTCCTTTATGTGATATAAACAAAATATAATCGAATTAGGCAATATTTTGCCATTTTTTAACGTTTTTGTGAATTTTCAGTTTATTGTTATTAATTCATGAAATATACGATAAAAATGAGACAAACACATAATTGATTAGATAATAACCTTAAATACTTCATTTTCAATCATCTATATGTTTCTCGTTGAAATACTGAGTAAGATATGTAAAAGGGGAGAAGTTCGGTTTTTATTGCATATATCGACGTTTCAGCCGGAATAGAGCGGTTTTACGTGAACATCTTCCATCGGTAATATAAACGGAAAATCAGGAACATTTTAGTTCATTCTAATGAAAACATTGATTTGTATCATTTGTATTAGAAACAACATTGTCATATGTCTATTCTTGGATCTAAATAATACGAAACCTCGCTTTATGATTCGAAGTTAATTTCCCCAAATATGGTATAATAGTGTCTCTTTTCACGTTTTTGATGTAGTTTGATATTACATAAATATATTCATTTTTACCAATATTTTGATACTATTTCATGTAGTATCACGATATTTGATTTGGCCTTTAAATCTCAGAATTTCGCATAATATTGCATTTTAAGCAAGTTTTCTTGCATTTTGTTTCGTACTAAAAATCATCGAATTTAGCAAAAATTGAACGTTTATCATCCCCCTTTTCCTTTATGTGATATAAACAAAATATCATCGAATTAGGCAATATTTTGCTGTTTTTCAACGTTTTTGTTAATTTCCAGTTTATTGTTACTAATTCCTTATATATACGATAAAAATGAGACAAACACATAATTGATTAGATAATAACCTTAAATACTTCATTTTCAATCATCTATTTGTTTCTCGTTGAAATACTGAGTAAGATATGGAAAAGGGGAGAAGTTCGGTTTTTATTGCATATATCGACGTTTCATCCGGAATTGTGCGGTTTTACGTGTACATCTTCCATCGATAATATAAACGGAAAATCAGGAACATTTTAGTTAATTCTAATGAAAACACATTGATTTTTATCATTTGTATTGGAAACAACATTGTCATATGTCTTTTCTTGGATCTAAATAATACAAAAGCTCGCTCTATGATTCGAAGTTAAAATCCTCAAATTTGGAATAATAGTCTTTTATCACGTTTTTAATGTAGTTTGATATTACATAAATATATTCATTTTTACCAATATTTCGATACTATTTCATGTAGTATCACGATATGTGATTTGGCCTTCAAATCTCAGAATTTCGCATAATATTGCTTTTTAAGCAAGTTTTCATGCATTTTGTTTCGTACTAAAAATCATCGAATTTATTAATATTTTGACGTTTATCATCCCCTTTTTACTTTATGTGATATAAACAAAATATCATCGAATTAGGCAATATTTTGCTGTTTTTCAATGTTTTTGTGAATTTCCAGTTTATTGTTATTAATTCATTGAATATACGGGAAAAATGAGACAAACACATAATTGATTAGATAATAACCTTAAATACTTCATTTTCAATCATCTATTTGTTACTCGTTGAAATACTGAGTAAGATATTAAAAAGGGGAGAAGTTCGGTTTTTATTGCATATATCGACGTTTCAGCCGGAATAGAGCGGTTTTACGTGTACATCTTCCATCGGTAATATAAACGGAAAATCAGGAACATTTTAGTTAATTCTAATGAAAACACATTGATTTTTATCATTTGTATTGGAAACAACATTGTCATGTCTTTTCTTGGATCTAAATAATATGAAACCTTGCTTTATGATACGAAGATAAATTCCTCAAATATGGTATAATAGTGTCTTTTTTCACGTTTTTAATGTAGTTTGATATTACATAAATATATTCATTTTTACCATTATTTCGATACTATTTCATGTAGTATCACGATATGTGACTTGGCTTTCAAATCTCAGAATTTCGCCTAATATTGCATTTTAAGCAAGTTTTCTTGCATTTTGTTTCGTACTAAAAATCATAGAATTTATTAATATTTTGACGTTTATCATCCCCTGTTTAGTTTATGTGATATAAACAAAATATCATCGAATTAGGCAATATTTTGCTGTTTTTCAATGTTTTTGTGAATTTCCAGTTTATTGTTATTAATTCATTGAATATACGGGAAAAATGAGACAAACACATAATTGATTAGATAATAACCTTAAATACTTCATTTACAATCATCTATTGGTTTCTCGTTGAAATACTGAGTAAGATATTGAAAAGGGGAGAAGTTCGGTTTTTATTGCATATATCGACGTTTCAGCCGGAATAGAGCGGTTTTACGTGTGCATCTTCCATCTGTAATATAAACGGAAAATCAGGAACATTTTAGTTAATTTTAATGAAAACACATTGATTTTTATCATTTGTATTGGAAACAACATTGTCATATGTCTTTTCTTGGATCTAAATAATACGAAACCTCGCTTTATGATTCGAAGTTAAAATCCACAAATTTGGCGTAATAGTGACTTTTTTCACGTTTTTTATGTAGTTTGATATTACGTAAGTATATTCATTTTTACCAATATTTTGATACTATTTCATGTAGTATCACGATATTTGATTTGGCCTTTAAATCTCAGAATTTCGCATAATATTGCATTTTAAGCAAGTTTTCTTGCATTTTGTTTCGATACTAAAAATCATCGAATTTAGCAATATTTTGACGTTTATCATCCCCCTTTTCCTTTATGTGATATAAACAAAATATCATCGAATTAGGCAATATTTTTCTGTTTTTCAACGTTTTTTGTGAATTTCCAGTTTATTGTTACTAATTCGTTATATATACGATAAAAATGAGACAAACACATAATTGATTAGATAATAACCTTAAATACTTCATTTTCAATCATCTATTTGTTTCTCGTTGAAATACTGAGTAAGATATGGAAAAGGGGAGAAGTTCGGTTTTTATTGCATATATCGACGTTTCAGCAGGAATTGTGCGGTTTTACGTGTACATCTTCCATCGGTAATATAAACGGAAAATCAGGAACATTTTAGTTTTTTTTCACGTTTTTAATGTAGTTTGATATTACATAAATATATTCATTTTTACCAATATTTCGATACTATTTCATGTAGTATCACGATATGTGATTTGGCCTTCAAATCTCAGAATTTCGCATAATATTGCATTTTTAGCAAGTTTTCTTGCATTTTGTTTCGTACTAAAAATCATCGAATTTATTAATATTTTGACGTTTATCAGCCCCTTTTTACTATATGTGATATAAACAAAATATCATCGAATTAGGCAATATTTTGCTGTTTTTCAATGTTTTTGTGAATTTACAGTTTATTGTTATTAATTCATTGAATATACGGGAAAAATGAGACAAACACATAATTGATTAGATAATAACCTTAAATACTTCATTTTCAATCATCTATTTGTTACTCGTTGAAATACTGAGTAAGATATTGAAAAGGGGAGAAGTTCGGTTTTTATTGCATATATCGACGTTTCAGCCGGAATAGAGCGGTTTTACGTGTACATCTTCCATCGGTAATATAAACGGAAAATCAGGAACATTTTAGTCAATTCTAATGAAAACACATTGATTTTTATCATTTGTATTGGAAACAATATTGTCATATGTCTTTTCTTGGATCTAAATAATACGAAACCTCGCTTTATGATTCGAAGTTAAAATCCACAAATTTGGCGTAATAGTGACTTTTTTCACGTTTTTTATGTAGTTTGATACTACGTAAGTATATTCATCTTTACCAATATTTCGATACTATTTCATATAGTATCACGATATGTGATTTGGCCTTCATATCTCAGATTCTCGCCTAATATTGCATTTTAAGCAAGTTTTCTTGCATTTTGTTTCGTACTAAAAATCATCGAATTTAGTAATATTTTGACGTTTTTCAACGTTTTTGTGAATTTCCAGTTTATTGTTATTTATTCATGATATATATGATAATAATGAGACAAACACATAATTGATTAGATAATAACCTTAAATACTTCTTTTTCAATCATCTGTTTGTTTCTCGTTGAAATACTGAGTAGGATATGGAAAATGGGAGAAGTTCGGTTTTTATTGCATATATCGACGTTTCAGCCGGAATAGAGCGGTTTTACGTGAACATCTTCCATCGGTAATATAAACGGAAAATCAGGAACATTTTAGTTCATTCTAATGAAAACATTGATTTTTATCATTTGTATTAGAAACAACATTGTCGTATGTCTATTCTTGGATCTAAAAAATACGAAACCTCGCTCTATGATTCGAAGTTAATTTCCTCAAATATGGTATAATAGTGTCTTTTTTCACGTTTTTGATGTAGTTTGATATTACATAAATATATTCATTTTTACCAATATTTTGATACTGTTTTATGTAGTATCACGATATTTGATTTGGCCTTTAAATCTCAGAATTTCGCATAATATTGCATTTTAAGCAAGTTTTCTTGCATTTTGTTTCGTACTAAAAATCATCGAATTTAGCAAAATTTTGACGTTTTTCATCCCCCTTTTCCTTTATGTGATATAAACAAAATATCATCGAATTAGGCAATATTTTGCTGTTTTTCAACGTTTTTGTGAATTTCCAGTTTATTGTTACTAATTCATTATATATACGATAAAAATGAGACAAACACATAATTGATTAGATAATAACCTTAAATACTTCATTTTCAATCATCTATTTGTTTCTCGTTGAAATACTGAGTAAGATATGGAAAAGGGGAGAAGTTCGGTTTTTATTGCATATATCGACGTTTCAGCCGGAATTGTGCGGTTTTACGTGTACATCTTCCATCGGTAATAAAAACGGAAAATCAGGAACATTTTAGTTAATTCTAATGAAAACACATTGATTTTTATCATTTGTATTGGAAACAACATTGTCATATGTCTTTTCTTGGATCTAAATAATACAAAAGCTCGCTCTATGATTCGAAGTTAAAATCCTCAAATTTGGAATAATAGTCTTTTTTAACGTTTTTAATGCAGTTTGATATTACATAAATATATTCATTTTTACCAATATTTCGATACTATTTCATGTAGTATCACGATATGTGATTTGGCCTTCAAATCTCAGAATTTCGCATAATATTGCATTTTAAGCAAGTTTTCTTGCATTTTGTTTCGTACTAAAAATCATCGAATTTATTAATATTTTGACGTTTATCATCCCCTTTTTACTTTATGTGATATAAACAAAATATCATCGAATTAGGCAATATTTTGCTGTTTTTCAATGTTTTTGTGAATTTCCAGTTTATTGTTATTAATTCATTATATATACGATAAAAATGAAACAAACACATAATTGATTAGATAATAACCTTAAATACTTCATTTTCAATCATCTATTGGTTTCTCGTTGAAATACTGAGTAAGATATTAAAAAGGGGAGAAGTTCGGTTTTTATTGCATATATCGACGTTTCAGCCGGAATAGAGCGGTTTTACGTGTACATCTTCCATCTGTAATATAAACGGAAATTCAGGAACATTTTATTTAATTTTAATGAAAACACATTGATTTTTATCATTTGTATTGGATACAACATTGTCATATGTCTTTTCTTGGATCTAAAAATTCCAAACCTCGCTTTATGACTCGTAGTTAAAATCCACAAATTTGGCATAATAGTGACTTTTTTCACGTTTTTCATGTAGTTTGATATTACATAAATATGTTAATTTTTAACAATATTTCGATACTATTTTATGTAGTATCACGATATGTGATTTGGCCTTCAAATCTCAGAATTTCGCATAATATTGCATTTTAAGCAAGTTTTCTTGCATTTTGTTTCGTACTAAAAATCATCGAATTTAGTAATATTTTGACGTTTATCATCCCCCTTTTCTTTAATATGATATAAACAAAATATCATCGAATTAGGCAATATTTTGCGTTTTTTCAACGTTTTTGTGAATTTCTAGTTTATTGTTATTATTCATGAACTATACGATAAAAATGAGACAAACACATAATTGATTAGATAATAACCATAAGTACTTCATTTTCAATCATCTATTTGTTTCTCGTTGAAATACTGAGTAAGATATGGAAAAGGGGAGAAGTTCGGTTTTTATTGCATATATCGACGTTTCAGCCGGAATAGAGCGGTTTTACGTGTTCATCTTCCATCGGTAATATAAACGGAAAATCAGGAACATTTTAGTCAATTCTAATGAAAACACATTGATTTTTATCATTTGTATTGGAAACAATATTGTCATATGTCTTTTCTTGGATCTAAATAATACGAAACCTCGCTTTATGATTCGAAGTTAAAATCCACAAATTTGGCGTAATAGTGACTTTTTTCACGTTTTTTATGCAGTTTGATATTACGTAAGTATATTCATTTTTACCAATATTTCGATACTATTTAATGTAGTATCACGATATGTGATTTGGCCTTCATATCCCTGATTCTCGCCTAATATTGCATTTTAAGCAAGTTTTCTTGCATTTTGTTTCGTACTAAAAATCCTCGAATTTAGTAATATTTTGACGTTTATCATCCCCCTTTTCTTTATTGTGATATAAACAAAATATCATCGAATTAAGCAATATTTTGCGTTTTTTCAACGTTTTTGTGAATTTCTAGTTTATTGTTATTATTCATGAAATATACGATAAAAATGAGACAAACACATAATTGATTAGAGAATAACCTTAAGTACTTCATTTTCAATCATCTATTTGTTTCTCGTTGAAATACTGAGTAAGATATTGAAAAGGGGAGAAGTTCGGTTTTTATTGCATATATCGACGTTTCAGCCGGAATAGAGCGGTTTTACGTGTACATCTTCCATCGGTAATATAAACGAAAAATCAGGAACATTTTAGTTCATTCTAATGAAAACACATTGATTTTTATCATTTGTATTGGAAACAACATTGTCATATGTCTAGTCTTGGATCTAAATAATACGAAACCTCGCTTTTTGATTCGAAGTTAATTTCCTCAAATATGGTATAATAGTGTCTTTTTTCATGTTTTTGATGAAGTTTGATATTACATAAATATATTCATTTTTACCAATATTTTGATACTATTTCATGTAGTATAACGATATTTGATTTGGCCTTTAAATCTCAGAATTTCGCATAATATTGCATTTTAAGCAAGTTTTCTTGCATTTTGTTTCGTACTAAAAATCATCGAGTTTAGCAATATTTTGACGTTTATCATCCCCCTTTTCCTTTATGTGATATAAACAAAATATCATCGAATTAGGCAATATTTTGCTGTTTTTCAACGTTTTTTGTGAATTTCCAGTTTATTGTTACTAATTCATTATATATACGATAAAAATGAGACAAACACATAATTGATTAGATAATAACCTTAAATACTTCATTTTCAATCATCTATTTGTTTCTCGTTGAAATACTGAGTAAGATATGGAAAAGGGGAGAAGTTCGGTTTTTATTGCGTATATCGACGTTTCAGCCAGAATTGTGCGGTTTTACGTGTACATCTTCCATCGGTAATATAAACGGAAAATCAGGAACATTTTAGTTTTTTTCACGTTTTTAATGTAGTTTGATATTACATAAATATATTCATTTTTACCAATATTTCGATACTATTTCATGTAGTATCACGATATGTGATTTGGCCTTCAAATCTCAGAATTTCGCATAATATTGCATTTTAAGCAAGTTTTCTTGCATTTTGTTTCGTACTAAAAATCATCGAATTTAGTAATATTTTGACGTTTATCATCCCCTTTTCTTTAATGTGATATAAACAAAATATCATCGAATTAAGCAATATTTTGCGTTTTTTCAACGTTTTTGTGAATTTCTAGTTTATTGTTATTATTCATGAAATATACGATAAAAATGAGACAAACACATAATTGATTAGATAATAACCTTAAGTACTTCATTTTCAATCATCTATTTGTTTCTCGTTGAAATACTGAGTAAGATATGGAAAAGGGGAGAAGTTCGGTTTTTATTGCATATATCGACGTTTCAGCCGGAATAGAGCGGTTTTACGTGTACATCTTCCATCTGTAATATAAACGGAAAATCAGGAACATTTTAGTCAATTCTAATGAAAACTAATTGATTTTTATCATTTGTATTGGAAACAACATTGTCATATGTCTTTTCTTGGATCTAAATAATACGAAACCTCGCTTTATGATTCGAAGTTAAAATCAACAAATTTGGCGTAATAGTGACTTTTTTCACGTTTTTTTATGTAGTTTGATATTACGTAAGTATATTCATTTTTACCAATATTTCGATACTATTTCATGTAGTATCACTATATATGATTTGGCCTTAATATCTCAGATTTTCGAATAATATTGCATTTTAGGCAAGTTTTCTTGCATTTTGTTTCTTACTAAACATCATCGAATTTAGCAATATTTTGACGTTTATCATCCCCTTTTCCTTTATGTGATACAAACAAAATATCACCGAATTAGGCAATATTTTGCCATTTTTTAGCGTTTTTTTGATTTTTCAGTTTATTGTTATTAATTCATGAAATATACGATAAAAATGAGACAAACACATAATTGATTAGATAATAACCTTAAATACTTCGTTTTCAATCATCTATTTGTTTCTCGTTGAAATACTGAGTAAGATATGGAAAAGGGGAGAAGTTCGATTTTATTGAATATATCGACGTTTCAGCCGGAATAGAGCGGTTTTACGCGTACATCTTCCATCGGTAATATAAACGGAAAATCAGGAACATTTTAGTCAATTCTAATGAAAACACATTGATTTTTATCATTTGTATTGGAAACAACATTGTCATATGTCTTTTCTTGGATCTAAATAATACGAAACCTCGCTTTATGATTCGAAGTTAAAATCCTCAAATTTGGTATAATAGTAACTTTTTTCACGTTTTTCATGTAGTTTGATATTACATAAATATATTCATTTTTACCAATATTTCGATACTATTTCATGTAGTATCACGATATGTGATTTGGCCATCAATTCTCAGAATATCGCATAATATTGCATTTTAAGCAAGTTTTCTTGCATTTTGTTTCGTACTAAAAATCATCGAATTTATTAATATTTTGACGTTTATCATCCCCTTTTTACTTTACGTGATATAAACAAAATGTCATCGAATTAGGCAATATTTTGCTGTTTTTCAATGTTTTTGTGAATTAACAGTATATTGTTATTAATTCATTGAATGTACGATAAAAATGAGACAAACACATAATTGATTAGATAATAACCTTAAGTACTTCATTTTCAATCATTTATTTGTTTCTCGTTGAAATACTGAGTCAGATATGGAAAAGGGGAGAAGTTCGGTTTTTATTGCATATATCGACGTTTCAGCCGGAATAGAGCGGTTTTACGTGTACATCTTCCATCGGTAATATAAACGGAAAATCAGGAACATTTTAGTTAATTCTAATGAAAACACATTGATTTTTATTATTTGTATTGGAAACAACATTGTCATATGTCTTTTCTTGGATCTAAATAATATGAAACCTTGCTTTATGATACGAAGTTAAATTCCTCAAATTTGGTATAATAGTGTCTTTTTTCACGTTTTTAATGTAGTTTGATACTACATAAATATATTCATTTTTACCATTATTTCGATACTATTTCATGTAGTATCACGATATGTGACTTGGCTTTCAAATCTCAGAATTTCGCCTAATATTGCATTTTAAGCAAGTTTTCTTGCATATTGTTTCGTACTAAAAATCACCGAATTTAGTAATATTTTTACGTTTATCATCCCCCTTTTACTTAATGTGATATAAACAAAATATCATCAAATTAGGCAATATTTTGCCGTTTTCAACGTTTTTGTGAATTTTCAGTTTATTGGTATAAATTCATTATATATACGATAAAAATGATGCAAACACGTAATTGATTAGAAATTAACCTTAAATACCTCATTTTCAATCAACTATTTGTTTCTCGTTAAAATAATGAGTAAGATATTGAAAAGGGAAGACGTACGGTTTTTATTGCATATATCGCCGTTTCAGCTGAAATTGAACGGTTTTACATGTATATCTTCCGTCGGTATTTTAATTGGAAAATCAGGAACATTTTAGGAAATTATAATGAAAACACATTGATTTTTATCATTTGTATTGGAAACAACATTGTCATATGTCTTTTCTTGAATCTAAAAATTCCAAACCTCGCTTTATGATTCGAAGTTAAAATCCACAAATTTGGCATAATAGTGACTTTTTACACGTTTTTCATGTAGTTTGATATTACGTAAATATATTCCTTTTTTACCAATATTTCGATACTATTTCATGTAGTATCACGATATGTGATTTGGCCTTCAAATCTCAGTATTTCACATAATATTGCATTTTAAGCAAGTTTTCTTGCATTTTGTTTCGTACTAAAAATCATCGAATTTAGTAATATTTTGACGTTTATCATCCCCCTCTTCTTTAATGTGATATAAACAAAATATCATCGAATTAGGCAATATTTAGCTGTTTTTCAACGTTTTTGTGAATTTTCAGTTTATTGTTATAAATTCATTATATATACGATAAAAATGATGCAAACACGTAATTGATTAGAAATTAACCTTAAATACCTTATTTTCAATCAACTATTTGTTTCTCGTTAAAATACTGAGTAAGATATTGAAAAGGGGAGACGTAGGGTTTTTATTGCATATATCGCCGTTTCAGCTGGAATTGAACGGTTTTACGTGTATATCTTCCATCGGTATTATAATTGGAAAATCAGGAACATTTTAGGAAATTCTAATGAAAACACATTGATTTTTATCATTTGTATTGGAAACAACATTGTCATATGTCTTTTCTTGAATCTAAAAATTCCAAACCTCGCTTTATGATTCGAAGTTAAAATCCACAAATTTGGCATAATAGTGACTTTTTCACGTTTTTCATGTAGTTTGATATTACGTACATATATTCATTTTTACCAATATTTCGATATTATTTCATGTAGTATCACGATATGTGATTTGGCCTTCAAATCTCATAATTTCGCATAATATTGCATTTTAGGCAAGTTTTCTTGCATTTAGTTTCGTATTAAAATCATTGAATTTAGTAATATTTTGACGTTTATCATCCCCCTTTTCTTTAATGTGATATAAACAAAATATCATCGAATTAGGCAATATTTTGCTGTTTTTCAACGTTTTTGTGAATTTCCAGTTTGTTGTTACTAATTCATTATATATACGATAAAAATGAGACAAACACATAATTGATTAGATAATAACCTTAAATACTTCTTTTTCAATCGTCTATTTGTTTCTCGTTGAAATACTGAGTATGATATGGAATAGGGGAGAAGTTCGGTTTTTATTGCATATATCGACGTTTCAGCCGGAATAGAGCGGTTTTACGTGTACATCTTCCATCGGTAATATAAACGGAAAATCAGGAACATTTTAGTCAATTCTAATGAAAACACATTGATTTTTATCATTTTTATTGGAAACAACATTGTCATATGTCTTTTCTTGGATCTAAATAATACGAAACCTCGCTTTATGATTCGAAGTTAAAATCCACAAATTTGGCGTAATAGTGACTTTTTTCACGTTTTTTATGTAGTTTGATATTTCGTAAGTATATTCATTTTTACCAATATTTCGATACTATTTCATGTAGTATCACGATATATGATTTGGCCTTCATATCTCAGATTTTCGAATAATATTGCATTTTAGGCAAGTTTTCTTGCATTTTGTTTCGTACTAAAAATCATAGAATTTAGTAATATTTTGACGTTTATCATCCCCCTTTTCCTTAATGTGATATAAACAAAACATCATCGAATTAGGCAATATTTTGCTGTTTTTCAACGTTTTTGTGAATTTCCAGTTTATTGTTATTAATTCATGATATATACGATAAAAATGAGACAAACACATAATTGATTAGATAATAACCTGAAATACTTCTTTTTCAATCATCTGTTTGTTTCTCGTTGAAATACTGAGTAGGATATGGAAAATGGGAGAAGTTCGGTTTTTATTGCATATATCGACGTTTCAGCCGGAATAGAGCGGTTTTACGTGAACATCTTCCATCGGTAATATAAACGGAAAATCAGGAACATTTTAGTTCATTCTAATGAAAACATTGATTTTTATCATTTGTATTAGAAACAACATTGTCATATGTCTATTCTTGGATCTAAATAATACGAAACCTCGCTTTATGATTCGAAGTTAATTTCCTCAAATATGGTATAATAGTGTCTTTTTTCACGTTTTTGATGTAGTTTGATATTACATAAATATATTCATTTTTACCAATATTTTGATACTATTTCATGTAGTATCACGATATTTGATTTGGCCTTTAAATCTCAGAATTTCGCATAATATTGCATTTTAAGCAAGTTTTCTTGCATTTTGTTTCGTACTAAAAATCATCGAATTTAGCAAAATTTTGACGTTTATCATCCCCCTTTTCCTTTATGTGATATAAAAAAAATATCATCGAATTAGGCAATATTTTGCTGTTTTTCAACGTTTTTGTGAATTTTCAGTTTATTGTTATTAATTCATGAAATATATGATAAAAATGAGACAAACACATAATTGATTAGATAATAACCTTAAATACTTCATTTTCAATCATCTATTTGTTTCTCGTTGAAATACTGAGTAAGATATGGAAAAGGGGAGAAGTTCGGTTTTTATTGCATATATCGACGTTTCAGCCGGAATAGAGCGGTTTTACGTGTACATCTTCCATCGGTAATATATACGGAAAATCAGGAACATTTTAGTCAATTCTAATGAAAACACATTGATTTTTATCATTTGTATTGGAAACAACATTGTCATATGTCTTTTCTTGGATCTAAATAATACGAAACCTCGCTTTATGATTCGAAGTTAAAATCCACAAATTTGGCGTAATAGTGACTTTTTTCACGTTTTTTATGTAGTTTGATATTTCGTAAGTATATTCATTTTTACCAATATTTCGATACTATTTCATGTAGTATCACGATATATGATTTGGCCTTCATATCTCAGATTTTCGAATAATATTGCATTTTAGGCAAGTTTTCTTGCATTTTGTTTCTTACTAAACATCATCGAATTTAGCAATATTTTGACGTTTATCATCCACTTTTCCTTTATGTGATATAAACAAAATATCATCGAATTAGGCAATATTTTGCCATTTTTTAACGTTTTTGTGAATTTTCAGTTTATTGTTATTAATTCATGAAATATATGATAAAAATGAGACAAACACATAATTGATTAGATAATAACCTTAAATACTTCATTTTCAATCATCTATTTGTTTCTCGTTGAAATACTGAGTAAGATATGGAAAAGGGGAGAAGTTCGGTTTTTATTGCATATATCGACGTTTCAGCCGGAATAGAGCGGTTTTACGTGTACATCTTCCATCGGTAATATAAACGGAAAATCAGGAACATTTTAGTCAATTCTAATGAAAAGACATTGATTTTTATCATTTGTATTGGAAACAATATTGTCATATGTCTTTTCTTGGATCTAAATAATACGAAACCTCGCATTATGATTCGAAGTTAAAATCCTCAAATTTGGTATAATAGTAACTTTTTTCACGTTTTTCATGTAGCTTGATATTACATAAATATATTCATTTTTACCAATATTTCGATACTATTTCATGTAGTATCACGATATGTGATTTGGCCTTCAATTCTCAGAATTTCGAATAATATTGCATTTTAAGCAAGTTTTCTTGCATTTTGTTTCGTACTAAAAATCATCGAATTTATTAATATTTTGACGTTTATCATCCCCTTTTTACTTTATGTGATATAAACAAAATATCATCGAATTAGGCAATATTTTGCTGTTTTTCAATGTTTTTGTGAATTTCCAGTTTATTGTTATTAATTCATTGAATATACGGGAAAAATGAGACAAACACATAATTGATTAGATAATAACCTTAAATACTTCATTTTCAATCATCTATTTGTTACTCGTTGAAATACTGAGTAAGATATTGAAAAGGGGAGAAGTTCGGTTTTAATTGCATATATCGACGTTTCAGCCGGAATAGAGCGGTTTTACGTGTACATCTTCCATCGGTAATATAAACGGAAAATCAGGAACATTTTAGTTCATTCTAATGAAAACACATTGATTTTTATCATTTGTATTGGAAACAATATTGTCATATGTCTTTTCTTGGATCTAAATTATACGAAACCTCGCTTTATGATTCGAAGTTAAAATCCACAAATTTGGCGTAATAGTGACTTTTTTCACGTTTTTTATGTAGTTTGATATTACGTAAGTATATTCATTTTTACCAATATTTCGATACTATTTCATGTAGTATCACGATATTTGATTTGGCCTTTAAATCTCAGAATTTCGCATAATATTGTATTTTAAGCAAGTTTTCTTGCATTTTGTTTCGTACTAAAAATCATCGAATTTAGCAATATTTTGACGTTTATCATCCCCCTTTTCCTTTATGTGATATAAACAAAATATCATCGAATTAGGCAATATTTTGCTGTTTTTCACGTTTTTGTGAATTTCCAGTTTATTGTTACTAATTCATTATATATACGATAAAAATGAGACAAACACATAATTGATTAAATAATAACCTTAAATACTTCATTTTCAATCATCTATTTGTTTCTCGTTGAAATACTGAGTAAGATATGGAAAAGGGGAGAAGTTCGGTTTTTATTGCATATATCGACGATTCAGCCGGAATTGTGCGGTTTTACGTGTACATCTTCCATCGGTAATATAAACGGAAAATCAGGAACATTTTAGTTTTTTTTCACGTTTTTAATGTAGTTTGATATTACATAAATATATTCATTTTTACCAATATTTCGATACTATTTCATGTAGTATCACGATATGTGATTTGGCCTTCATATCTCAGATTCTCGCCTAAAATTGCATTTTAAGCAAGATTTCTTGCATTTTGTTTCGTACTAAAAATCATCGAATTTAGCAAAATTTTAACGTTTATCATCCCCCGTTTCCTTTATGTGATATAAACAAAATATCATCGAATTAGGCAATATTTTGCTGTTTTTCAACGTTTTTGTGAATTTCAAGTTTATTGTTACTAATTCAATATATATACGATAAAAATGAGACAAACACATAATTGATTAGATAATAACCTTAAATACTTCATTTTCAATCATCTATTTGTTTCTCGTTGAAATACTGAGTAAGATATGGAAAAGGGGAGAAGTTCGGTTTTTATTGCATATATCGACGTTTCAGCCGGAATAGAGCGGTTTTACGTGTACATCTTCCATCGGTAATATAAACGGAAAATCAGGAACATTTTAGTCAATTCTAATGAAAACACATTGATTTTTATCATTTGTATTGGAAACAACATTGTCATATGTCTTTTCTTGGATCTAAATTATACGAAACCTCGCTTTATGATTCGAAGTTAAAATCCACAAATTTGGCGTAATAGTGAATTTTTTCACGTTTTTTATGTAGTTTGATATTACGTAAGAATATTCATTTTTACCAATATTTCGATACTTGTTCATGTAGTATCACGATATATGATTTGGCCTTCATATCTCAGATTTTCGAATAATATTGCATTTTAGGCAAGTTTTCTTGCATTTTGTTTCTTACTAAACATCATCGAATTTAGCAATATTTTGACGTTTATCATCCCCTTTTCCTTTATGTGATATAAACAAAATATCATCGAATTAGGCAATATTTTGCCATTTTTTAACGTTTTTGTGAATTTTCAGTTTATTGTTATTAATTCATGAAATATACGATAAAAATGAGACAAACACATATTTGATTAGATAATAACCTTAAATACTTAATTTTCAATCATCTATTTGTTTCTCGTTGAAATACTGAGTAAGATATGGAAAAGGGGAGAAGTTCGGTTTTTATTGCATATGTCGACGTTTCTGCCGGAATACAGCGGTTTTACGTGTACATCTTCCATCGGTAATATAAACGGAAAATCAGGAACATTTTAGTTAATTCTAATGAAAACACATTGATTTTTATCATTTGTATTGGAAACAACATTGTCATGTGTCTTTTCTTGGATCTAAATAATACGAAACCTCGCTTTATGATTCGAAGTTAAAATCCTCAAATTTGGTATAATAGTAACTTTTTTCACGTTTTTCATGTAGTTTGATATTACATAAATATATTAATTTTTACCAATATTTCGATACTATTTCATGTAGTATCACGATATGTGATTTGGCCTTCAATTCTCAGAATTTCGCATAATATTGCTTTTTAAGCAAGTTTTCTTGCATTTTGTTTCGTACTAAAAATCATCGAATTTATTAATATTTTGACGTTTATCATCCCCTTTTTACTTTATGTGATATAAACAAAATATCATCGAATTAGGCAATATTTTGCTGTTTTTCAATGTTTTTGTGAATTTCCAGTTTATTGTTATTAATTCATTGAATATACGATAAAAATGAGACAAACACATAATTGATTAGATAATAACCTTAAATAGTTCATTTTCAATCATCTATTTGTTACTCGTTGAAATACTGAGTAAGATATTGAAAAGGGGAGAAGTTCGGTTTTTATTGCATATATCGACGTTTCAGCCGGAATAGAGCGGTTTTACGTGTACATTTTCCATCGGTAATATAAACGGAAAATCAGGAACATTTTAGTCAATTCTAATGAAAACACATTGATTTTTATCATTTGTATTGGAAACAACATTGTCATATGTCTTTTCTTGGATCTAAATTATACGAAACCTCGCTCTATGATTCGAAGTTAAAATCCACAAATTTGGCGTAATAGTGACTTTTTTCACGTTTTTTATGTAGTTTGATATTACGTAAGTATATTCATTTTTACCAATATTTCGATACTATTTCATGTAGTATCACGATATTTGATTTGGCCTTTAAATCTCAGAATTTCGCATAATATTGTATTTTAAGCTCTATAGCCTCTGCCTCACTCTCTTCAGCCTCTGCATCACTCTCTCAAGCCTCTGCTTCCCTCTCTTGATCCTCTGCATCACTCTCTTGAGCCTCTGCATCACTCTCTTAAGCCTCTGCATCACTCTCGTAAGCCTCTAAATCACTCTCTTCAGCCTTTGTATCACTCGCTTGAGCCCCTGCATCCCTCTCTTGAGTCTCTGCATCACTTTCTTAAGCCTCTGCATCACTCTCTTTAGCCTTTGCATCACTCTCATAAGACTCTGCATCCCACTCTTGAGCCTCTGCGTCACTCTCAAGAGCCTTTGCATCCCTTTCTTGTGCCTCTGCTTCCCTCACTTGAGCCTCTTCATCCCTCTCTTGATCCTCTTCATCCCTCTCTTGAGCCTCTGCATCCCTCTCATAAGCCTCTGCATCACTCTCTTAAGCCTCTACATCACTCTCGTAAGCATCTGAATCACTCTGTTGAGCCTCTGCATCACTCTCTTGAGCCTCTGCATCACTCTCTTGATCCTCTGCATCCCTCTCTTAAGCCTCCGCATCACTCACTTGAGCCCCTGCATCATTCTCTTGAGCCTCTGAATCCCTCTCTTAAGCCTCTACATCATTCTCTTGTGCCTCTGCATCACTCTCATGAACTTGAGTGATGGCTCAATCGTTGATTTTGGGATGTTTGGGATATTTTGGAAACTGCAGGGAGGGTTTGGGCAAAATGTGATTCATCGCCGCTTTCAGTAATTGGCATATTTTCGGTATAAAAAGTCGTAATTTCAAACAGTGAATATGTGCAGAGAGCCCGTATTTGGCTCGAAAATATGGCTCAAACGTCGAATTTGGGATGTTTGGGATATTTTGAAAACTGCAGGGAGGGTTTGGGGAAAATGTTATCAATCGCCGCTTTCAGTAATTGTCATGCATCAATGAGCCTCTGCATCCCTCTCATGAGCCTCTGCATCCCTCTCCTGAGCCTTTGCATCACTCTCTTAAGCCTCTGCATCCCTCTCTTGAGCCTCTGCGTAAAACCGTTCTACTCCGGCTGAAACGTCGATATATGCAATAAAAACAGAAATTCTCCCCCTTTAAATATCTTATTCAGTATTTTAACGAGAAACAAATAGTTGATTGAAAATGAAGTGTTTAAGGTTAAATTCTAATCAATTATGTGTTTGCATCATTTTTATCGTATATTTAATGAATTAATAGCAATAAACTGAAAATTCACAAAAACGTGGAAAAACAGCAAAATATTGCCTAATTCGATTATATTTTGTTTATATCACATAACGGAAAAGGGGATGATAAACGTCAAAATATTGCTGAATTCGATGATTTTTAGTACGAAACAAAATGCAAGAAAACTTGCTTAAAATGCAATATTAAGCGAAAATCTGAGATTTGAAGGCCAAATCACATATCGTGATACTACATGAAATAGTATCGAAATATTAGTAAAAATGAATATATTTACGTAATATCAAACTACATGAAAAACGTGAAAAAAGTCATTATTATACCAAATTTGAGGATTTTAACTTCGAATCATAAAGCGACGTTTCGTATTTTTTAGACCCTAGAAAAGACGTATAAAGATGTTGCTTCCAATACATATGACAAAAATCAATGTCTTTTCATTAAAATTAACTAAAATGTTCCTGATTTTCGGTCTATATTACCGATGGAAGATGTACACGTAAAACCCTTCTACTCCGGCTGAAACGTCGATATATGCAATAAAAACAGAAATTCTCTCTCAGAAATTCAGAAATTCAGAAATCACTCTCTTGAGCCTCTGTATCACTCCCATGATATTCTGCATCACTCTCTTGAGCCTCTGCATCACTCTCTTGAGCCTCTACATCACACTCTTGAGCCTCTGCATCACTCTCTTCAGCCTCTGCATCGCTCTCTTAAGCCTCTGCATCCCTCACATGATCCCCTGCATCCCTCTCTTGAGCCTCTGCATCATTCTCTTGAGCCTCTGCATCTCTCTCTTAAGCCTCTACATCATTCTCATGAGCCTCTGCATTACTCTTTTGAGCCTCTGCATCACTCTCTTAAGCCTCTGCATCACTCTCGTAAGCCTCTGCATCCCTCTCTTGAACTCCTGCATCCCTCTCATGAGCCTCTGCATCCCTCTCCTGAGCCTTTGCATCACTCTCTTAAGCCTCTGCATCCCTCTCTTGAGCCTCTGCATCACTATCGTAAGCCTCTGCATCACTCTAATGAGCCTCTGCATATTTCTCTTCAGTCTCTGCATCACTCTCTTGAGCCTCTGTATCCATCTCTTGAGCGTCTGCAACACTCTCTTCATACTCTGCAACTCTCTCGTAAGCCTCTGCATCAGTCTCTTGAGCCTCAGCACAACTCTTTTTAGCCTCTTCATCACTCTCTTGAGCCTCTGCATCCCTCTCTTGAGCCTTTGCAACACTCTCTTCAGCCTCTGCATCACTCTCTTAAGCCTCTGCATCACTCTCGTCGGCCTCTGCATCCCTCTCTTAAACCTCTGCTTACCTCTCTTGATCCTCTGCATCACTCTCTTGAGCCTCTGCATCACTCTCATGATCCTCTGCATCACTCTCTTGAGCCTTTGCATCACTCTCTTGAACCTCTACATCACCCTCTTGAGCCTCTGCATCACTCTCTTGATCCTCTGCATCGCTCTCCTAAGCCTCTGCATCCCTCAATTGATCCTCTGCATCACTCTTTTGAGCCTCTGCATCATTCTCTTGAGCCTCTGCATCCCTCTATTAAGCCTATACATCATTCTCTTGAGCCTCTGCATTACTATTTTGAGCCTCTGCATCACTCTCTTAAGCCTCTGCATCTCTCTCTTCACCCTCTTCATCACTCTCTTTAGCCTCTGCATCCCTCTCTGGAGCCTCAGCATCTCTCTCTTAAGCCTCTGCATAACTCTCCTGAGCCTCTGCATCCCTCTCTTGAACTCCTGCATGCCTCTCATGAGCCTCTGCATCCCTGTCTTGAACTCCTGCATCAGTCTCATGAGCCTCTGCATCCCTCTATTCAGCCTTTGCATCACTCTCCTAAGCATCTGCATCACTCTCTTAGGCCCCTGCATCCCTCTCTTGAGCCTCTCCATCACTCTCTTCATCCTCTGCATCCCTCTCTTGAGCATCTGCATCACTCTCCTGGGCCCCTGCATCCTTCTCTTAGCCTCTCCATCACTTTCTTGAGCCTCTGCATCAACCTCTTAAGCCTCTGCATCCCTATCCTGAACTCCTGCATCCCTCTCATGAGCCTCTGCATCCCTCTCCTGAGCCTTTGCATCACTCTCTTAAGCCTCTGCATCCCTTTCTTGAGCCTCTGCATCACTCTCGTAAGCCTCTGCATCACTCTAATGAGCCTCTGCATAACTCTCTTGAGCCACTGTATCCCTCTCTTGAGCCTCTACAACACTCTCTTCAGCCTCTGCATCCCTTTCTTGAGCCTCTGCATCACTCTCGTAATCCTCTGCATCACTCTAATGAGCCTCTGCATAACTCTCTTGAGTCTCTGCATCACTCTCTTGAGCCTCTGTATCCCTCTCTTGAGCCTCTGCAACACTCTCTTCAGCCTCTGCAACACTCTCTTCAGCCTCTGCATCACTCTTGTAAACCTCTGAATCACTCTCGTGCGCCTCTCCATCAATCTCTTGAGCCCCTGCATCCCTCTATTGAGCCTCTGCATCCCTCTCTTGAGCCCCTGCATCCCTCTTTAGAGCCTCTGCATCACTCTCATTAGCCTCTGCATCACTCTCTTGAGCTCCTGCATCTCTCTCTTAAGCCTCTGCATCACTCTCTTCAGCCTCTGCATCCCTCTCGTAAGCCTCTGCATCACTCTATAAGCCTCTGCATCACTCTCTTAAGCCTCTGCATACCTCTCTTGAGCCACTGCATCACTCTCTTGAGCCTCGGCATCCCTCTCATAAGCCTCTGCATCACTCTCTTGAGCCTCTGCATCACTCTCTTAAGCCTCTGCATACCTCTCTTGAGCCACTGCATCACTCTCTTGAGCCTCTGCATCACTCTCTTGAGCCTCTGCATCACTCTCTTGAGCCTTTGCATCACTTGTGTGAGCCTCTGCATCCCTCTCTTAAGCCTCTGCATCACTCTCTTGAGCCACTGCATCACTTTCTTGAGCCTCTGCATCACTTTCTTGAGCCTCTGCATCCCTCTCTTAGCCTCTCCATCACTTTCTTGAGCCTCTGCAACACCCTCTTAAGCCTCTGCATCCCTATTTCGAGCCTCTGCATCACTTTCTTAAGTTTCTGCATCCCTTTCTTGAGCCTTTGCATCCCTCTCTTGAACTCCTGCATCCCTCTCATGAGCCTCTGCATCCCTCTCCTGAGCCTTTGCATCACTCTCTTAAGCCTCTGCATCCCTCTCTTGAGCCTCTGCATCACTCTCGTAAGCCTCTGCATCATTCTATCGAGCCTCTGCATAACTCTAAAAATCTAAAAAAATACGAAACGTCGCTTTATGATTCAAAGTTAAAATCCTCAAATTTGGTATAATAATGACTTTTTTCACGTTTTTCATGTAGTTTGATATTACGTAAATATATTCATTTTTACCAATATTTCTATACTATTTCATGTAGTATCACGATATGTGATTTGGCCTTCAAATCTCAGATTTTCGCATAATATTGCATTTTAAGCAAGTTTTCTTGCATTTTGTTTCGTACTAATAATCATCGAATTTAGCAATATTTTTACCTTTATCATCCCCTTTTCCTTTATGTGATTTAAACAAAATATCATCGAATTAAGCAATATTTTGACGTTTTTCTACGTTTTTGTGAATTTTCAGTTTATTGTTATTATTTCATTAAATATACGAGAAAAATTATGGAAACACATAATTGATCAGAAAATAACCTTAAATACTTCATTTTCAATCATATATTTGTTTCTCGTTAAAATAATGAGTAAGATATTTAAAGGGGGAGAATTTCTGTTTTTATTGCATATATCGACGTTTCAGCCGGAGTAGAAGGGTTTTACGTGTACATCTTCCATCGGTAATATAGACCGAAAATCAGGAACATTTTAGTTAATTTTAATGAAAAGACATTGATTTTTGTCATATGTATTGGAAGCAACATCTTTATACGTCTTTTCTAGGGTCTAAAAAATACGAAACGTCGCTTTATGATTCGAAGTTAAAATCCTCAAATTTGGTATAATAATGACTTTTTTCACGTTTTTCATGTAGTTTGATATTACGTAAATATATTCATTTTTACTAATATTTCGATACTATTTCATGTAGTATCACGATATGTGATTTGGCCTTCAAATCTCAGATTTTCGCTTAATATTGCATTTTAAGCAAGTTTTCTTGCATTTTGTTTCGTACTAAAAATCATCGAATTCAGCAATATTTTGACGTTTATCATCCCCTTTTCCGTTATGTGATATAAACAAAATATAATCGAATTAGGCAATATTTTGCTGTTTTTCCACGTTTTTGTGAATTTTCAGTTTATTGCTATTAATTCATTAAATATACGATAAAAATGATGCAAACACATAATTGATTAGAATTTAACCTTAAACACTTCATTTTCAATCAACTATTTGTTTCTCGTTAAAATACTGAGTAAGATATTTAAAGGGGGAGAATTTCTGTTTTTATTGCATATATCGACGTTTCAGCCGGAGTAGAACGGTTTTACGCAGAGGCTCAAGAGAGGGATGCAGAGGCTTAAGAGAGTGATGCAAAGGCTCAGGAGAGGGATGCAGAGGCTCATGAGAGGGATGCAGAGGCTCATTGATGCATGACAATTACTGAAAGCGGCGATTGATAACATTTTCCCCAAACCCTCCCTGCAGTTTTCAAAATATCCCAAACATCCCAAATTCGACGTTTGAGCCATATTTTCGAGCCAAATACGGGCTCTCTGCACATATTCACTGTTTGAAATTACGACTTTTTATACCGAAAATATGCCAATTACTGAAAGCGGCGATGAATCACATTTTGCCCAAACCCTCCCTGCAGTTTCCAAAATATCCCAAACATCCCAAAATCAACGATTGAGCCATCACTCAAGTTCATGAGAGTGATGCAGAGGCACAAGAGAATGATGTAGAGGCTTAAGAGAGGGATTCAGAGGCTCAAGAGAATGATGCAGGGGCTCAAGTGAGTGATGCAGAGGCTTAAGAGAGGGATGCAGAGGATCAAGAGAGTGATGCAGAGGCTCAAGAGAGTGATGCAGAGGCTCAACAGAGTGATTCAGATGCTTACGAGAGTGATGTAGAGGCTTAAGAGAGTGATGCAGAGGCTTATGAGAGGGATGCAGAGGCTCAAGAGAGGGATGAAGAGGATCAAGAGAGGGATGAAGAGGCTCAAGTGAGGGAAGCAGAGGCACAAGAAAGGGATGCAAAGGCTCTTGAGAGTGACGCAGAGGCTCAAGAGTGGGATGCAGAGTCTTATGAGAGTGATGCAAAGGCTAAAGAGAGTGATGCAGAGGCTTAAGAAAGTGATGCAGAGGCTCAAGAGAGGGATGCAGGGGCTCAAGCGAGTGATGCAAAGGCTGAAGAGAGTGATTTAGAGGCTTACGAGAGTGATGCAGAGGCTTAAGAGAGTGATGCAGAGGCTCAAGAGAGTGATGCAGAGGATCAAGAGAGGGAAGCAGAGGCTTGAGAGAGTGATGCAGAGGCTGAAGAGAGTGAGGCAGAGGCTATAGAGCTTAAAATACAATATTATGCGAAATTCTGAGATTTAAAGGCCAAATCAAATATCGTGATACTACATGAAATAGTATCGAAATATTGGTAAAAATGAATATACTTACGTAATATCAAACTACATAAAAAACGTGAAAAAAGTCACTATTACGCCAAATTTGTGGATTTTAACTTCGAATCATAGAGCGAGGTTTCGTATAATTTAGATCCAAGAAAAGACATATGACAATGTTGTTTCCAATACAAATGATAAAAATCAATGTGTTTTCATTAGAATTGACTAAAATGTTCCTGATTTTCCGTTTATATTACCGATGGAAAATGTACACGTAAAACCGCTCTATTCCGGCTGAAACGTCGATATATGCAATAAAAACCGAACTTCTCCCCTTTTCAATATCTTACTCAGTATTTCAACGAGTAACAAATAGATGATTGAAAATGAACTATTTAAGGTTATTATCTAATCAATTATGTGTTTGTCTCATTTTTATCGTATATTCAATGAATTAATAACAATAAACTGGAAATTCACAAAAACATTGAAAAACAGCAAAATATTGCCTAATTCGATGATATTTTGTTTATATCACATAAAGTAAAAAGGGGATGATAAACGTCAAAATATTAATAAATTCGATGATTTTTAGTACGAAACAAAATGCAAGAAAACTTGCTTAAAAAGCAATATTATGCGAAATTCTGAGAATTGAAGGCCAAATAAAATATCGTGATACTACATGAAATAGTATCGAAATATTGGTAAAAATTAATATATTTATGTAATATCAAACTACATGAAAAACGTGAAAAAAGTTACTATTATACCAAATTTGAGGATTTTAACTTCGAATCATAAAGCGAGGTTTCGTATTATTTAGATCCAAGAAAAGACACATGACAATGTTGTTTCCAATACAAATGATAAAAATCAATGTGTTTTCATTAGAATTAACTAAAATGTTCCTGATTTTCCGTTTATATTACCGATGGAAGATGTACACGTAAAACCGCTGTATTCCGGCAGAAACGTCGACATATGCAATAAAAACCGAACTTCTCCCCTTTTCCATATCTTACTCAGTATTTCAACGAGAAACAAATAGATGATTGAAAATTAAGTATTTAAGGTTATTATCTAATCAATTATGTGTTTGTCTCATTTTTATCGTATATTTCATGAATTAATAACAATAAACTGAAAATTCACAAAAACGTTAAAAAATGGCAAAATATTGCCTAATTCGATGATATTTTGTTTATATCACATAAAGGAAAAGGGGATGATAAACGTCAAAATATTGCTAAATTCGATGATGTTTAGTAAGAAACAAAATGCAAGAAAACTTGCCTAAAATGCAATATTATTCGAAAATCTGAGATATGAAGGCCAACTCATATATCGTGATACTACATGAACAAGTATCGAAATATTGGTAAAAATGAATATACTTACGTAATATCAAACTACATAAAAAACGTGAAAAAATTCACTATTACGCCAAATTTGTGGATTTTAACTTCGAATCATAAAGCGAGGTTTCGTATAATTTAGATCCAAGAAAAGACATATGACAATGTTGTTTCCAATACAAATGATAAAAATCAATGTGTTTTCATTAGAATTGACTAAAATGTTCCTGATTTTCCGTTTATATTACCGATGGAAGATGTACACGTAAAACCGCTCTATTCCGGCTGAAACGTCGATATATGCAATAAAAACCGAACTTCTCCCCTTTTCCATATCTTACTCAGTATTTCAACCAGAAACAAATAGATGATTGAAAATGAAGTACTTAAGGTTATTATCTAATCAATTATGTGTTAGTCTCATTTTTATCGAATATTTCATGAATAATAACAATAAACTAGAAATTCCCAAAAACGTTGAAAAAACGCAAAATATTGCTTAATTCGATGATATTTTGTTTATATCACATTAAAGAAAAGGGGGATGATAAACGTCAAAATATTACTAAATTCGATGATTTTTAGTACGAAACAAAATGCAAAAAAACTTGCTTAAAATGCAATATTATGCGAAATTCTGAGATTTGAAGGCCAAATCACATATCGTGATACTACATGAAATAGTATCGAAATATTGGTAAAAATTAATATATTTATGTAATATCAAACTACATTAAAAACGTGAAAAAAGACTATTATTCCAAATTTGAGGATTTTAACATCGAATCATAGAGCGAGCTTTTGTATTATTTAGATCCAAGAAAAGACATATGACAATGTTGTTTCCAATACAAATGATAAAAATCAATTAGTTTTCATTAGAATTGACTAAAATGTTCCTGATTTTTCGTTTATATTACCGATGGAAGATGTACACGTAAACCCGCTCAATTCCGGCTGAAACGTCGATATATGCAATAAAAACCGAACTTCTCCCCTTTTCCATATCTTACTCAGTATTTCAACGAGAAACAAATAGATGATTGAAAATGAAGTATTTAAGGTTATTATTTAATCAATTATGTGTTTGTCTCATTTTTATCGTATATATAATGATTTAGTAACAATAAACTGGAAATTCACAAAAACGTGAAAAACAGCAAAATATTGCCTAATTCGATGATATTTTGTTTATATCACATAAAGGAAAAGGGGGATGATAAACGTCAAAATATTGCTAAATTCGATGATTTTTAGTACGAAGAAAATGCAAGAAAACTTGCTTAAAATACAATATTATGCGAAATTCTGAGATTTAAAGGTCAAATCAAATATCGTGATACTACATGAAATAGTATCGAAATATTGGTAAAAATGAATATTCTTACGTAATATCAAACTACATAAAAAACGTGAAAAAAGTCACTATTACGCCAAATTTGTGGATTTTAACTTCGAATCATAAAGCGAGGTTTCGTATAATTTAGATCCAAGAAAAGACATATGACAATATTGTTTCCAATACAAATGATAAAAATCAATGTGTTTTCATTAGAATGAACTAAAATGTTCCTGATTTTCCGTTTATATTACCGATGGAAGATGTACACGTAAAACCGCTCTATTCCGGCTGAAACGTCGATATATGCAATAAAAACCGAACTTCTCCCCTTTTCAATATCTTACTCAGTATTTCAACGAGTAACAAATAGATGATTGAAAATGAAGTATTTAAGGTTATTATCTAATCAATTATGTGTTTGTCTCATTTTTCCCGTATATTCAATGAATTAATAACAATAAACTGGAAATTCACAAAAACATTGAAAAACAGCAAAATATTGCCTAATTCGATGATATTTTGTTTATATCACATAAAGTAAAAAGGGGATGATAAACGTCAAAATATTAATAAATTCGATGATTTTTAGTACGAAACAAAATGCAAGAAAACTTGCTTAAAATGCAATATTATTCGAAATTCTGAGAATTGAAGGCCAAATCACATATCGTGATACTACATGAAATAGTATCGAAATATTGGTAAAAATGAATATATTTATGTAATATCTAGCTACATGAAAAACGTGAAAAAAGTTACTATTATACCAAATTTGAGGATTTTAACTTCGAATCATAAAGCGAGGTTTCGTATTATTTAGATCCAAGAAAAGACATATGACAATATTGTTTCCAATACAAATGATAAAAATCAATGTCTTTTCATTAGAATTGACTAAAATGTTCCTGATTTTCCGTTTATATTACCGATGGAAGATGTACACGTAAAACCGCTCTATTCCGGCTGAAACGTCGATATATGCAATAAAAACCGAACTTCTCCCCTTTTCCATATCTTACTCAGTATTTCAACGAGAAACAAATAGATGATTGAAAATTAAGTATTTAAGGTTATTATCTAATCAATTATGTGTTTGTCTCATTTTTATCGTATATTTCATGAATTAATAACAATAAACTGAAAATTCACAAAAACGTTAAAAAATGGCAAAATATTGCCTAATTCGATGATATTTTGTTTATATCACATAAAGGAAAAGGGGATGATAAACGTCAAAATATTGCTAAATTCGATGATGTTTAGTAAGAAACAAAATGCAAGAAAACTTGCCTAAAATGCAATATTATTCGAAAATCTGAGATATGAAGGCCAAATCATATATCGTGATACTACATGAACAAGTATCGAAATATTGGTAAAAATGAATATACTTACGTAATATCAAACTACATAAAAAACGTGAAAAAATTCACTATTACGCCAAATTTGTGGATTTTAACTTCGAATCATAAAGCGAGGTTTCGTATAATTTAGATCCAAGAAAAGACATATGACAATGTTGTTTCCAATACAAATGATAAAAATCAATGTGTTTTCATTAGAATTGACTAAAATGTTCCTGATTTTCCGTTTATATTACCGATGGAAGATGTACACGTAAAACCGCTCTATTCCGGCTGAAACGTCGATATATGCAATAAAAACCGAACTTCTCCCCTTTTCCATATCTTACTCAGTATTTCAACCAGAAACAAATAGATGATTGAAAATGAAGTACTTAAGGTTATTATCTAATCAATTATGTGTTAGTCTCATTTTTATCGAATATTTCATGAATAATAACAATAAACTAGAAATTCCCAAAAACGTTGAAAAAACGCAAAATATTGCTTAATTCGATGATATTTTGTTTATATCACATTAAAGAAAAGGGGGATGATAAACGTCAAAATATTACTAAATTCGATGATTTTTAGTACGAAACAAAATGCAAAAAAACTTGCTTAAAATGCAATATTATGCGAAATTCTGAGATTTAAAGGCCAAATCACATATCGTGATACTACATGAAATAGTATCGAAATATTGGTAAAAATTAATATATTTATGTAATATCAAACTACATTAAAAACGTGAAAAAAGACTATTATTCCAAATTTGAGGATTTTAACATCGAATCATAGAGCGAGCTTTTGTATTATTTAGATCCAAGAAAAGACATATGACAATGTTGTTTCCAATACAAATGATAAAAATCAATTAGTTTTCATTAGAATTGACTAAAATGTTCCTGATTTTTCGTTTATATTACCGATGGAAGATGTACACGTAAACCCGCTCAATTCCGGCTGAAACGTCGATATATGCAATAAAAACCGAACTTCTCCCCTTTTCCATATCTTACTCAGTATTTCAACGAGAAACAAATAGATGATTGAAAATGAAGTATTTAAGGTTATTATTTAATAAATTATGTGTTTGTCTCATTTTTATCGTATATATAATGATTTAGTAACAATAAACTGGAAATTCACAAAAACGTGAAAAACAGCAAAATATTGCCTAATTCGATGATATTTTGTTTATATCACATAAAGGAAAAGGGGGATGATAAACGTCAAAATATTGCTAAATTCGATGATTTTTAGTACGAAGAAAATGCAAGAAAACTTGCTTAAAATACAATATTATGCGAAATTCTGAGATTTAAAGGTCAAATCAAATATCGTGATACTACATGAAATAGTATCGAAATATTGGTAAAAATGAATATTCTTACGTAATATCAAACTACATAAAAAACGTGAAAAAAGTCACTATTACGCCAAATTTGTGGATTTTAACTTCGAATCATAAAGCGAGGTTTCGTATAATTTAGATCCAAGAAAAGACATATGACAATATTGTTTCCAATACAAATGATAAAAATCAATGTGTTTTCATTAGAATGAACTAAAATGTTCCTGATTTTCCGTTTATATTACCGATGGAAGATGTACACGTAAAACCGCTCTATTCCGGCTGAAACGTCGATATATGCAATAAAAACCGAACTTCTCCCCTTTTCAATATCTTACTCAGTATTTCAACGAGTAACAAATAGATGATTGAAAATGAAGTATTTAAGGTTATTATCTAATCAATTATGTGTTTGTCTCATTTTTCCCGTATATTCAATGAATTAATAACAATAAACTGGAAATTCACAAAAACATTGAAAAACAGCAAAATATTGCCTAATTCGATGATATTTTGTTTATATCACATAAAGTAAAAAGGGGATGATAAACGTCAAAATATTAATAAATTCGATGATTTTTAGTACGAAACAAAATGCAAGAAAACTTGCTTAAAATGCAATATTATTCGAAATTCTGAGAATTGAAGGCCAAATCACATATCGTGATACTACATGAAATAGTATCGAAATATTGGTAAAAATGAATATATTTATGTAATATCAAGCTACATGAAAAACGTGAAAAAAGTTACTATTATACCAAATTTGAGGATTTTAACTTCGAATCATAAAGCGAGGTTTCGTATTATTTAGATCCAAGAAAAGACATATGACAATATTGTTTCCAATACAAATGATAAAAATCAATGTCTTTTCATTAGAATTGACTAAAATGTTCCTGATTTTCCGTTTATATTACCGATGGAAGATGTACACGTAAAACCGCTCTATTCCGGCTGAAACGTCGATATATGCAATAAAAACCGAACTTCTCCCCTTTTCCATATCTTACTCAGTATTTCAACGAGAAACAAATAGATGATTGAAAATGAAGTATTTAAGGTTATTATCTAATCAATTATGTGTTTGTCTCATTTTTATCATATATTTCATGAATTAATAACAATAAACTGAAAATTCACAAAAACGTTAAAAAATGGCAAAATATTGCCTAATTCGATGATATTTTGTTTATATCACATAAAGGAAAAGTGGATGATAAACGTCAAAATATTGCTAAATTCGATGATGTTTAGTAAGAAACAAAATGCAAGAAAACTTGCCTAAAATGCAATATTATTCGAAAATCTGAGATATGAAGGCCAAATCATATATCGTGATACTACATGAAATAGTATCGAAATATTGGTAAAAATGAATATACTTACGTAATATCAAACTACATAAAAAACGTGAAAAAAGTCACTATTACGCCAAATTTGTGGATTTTAACTTCGAATCATAGAGGGAGGTTTCGTATAATTTAGATCCAAGAAAAGACATATGACAATGTTGTTTCCAATACAAATGATAAAAATCAATGTGTTTTCATTAGAATTGACTAAAATGTTCCTGATTTTCCGTTTATATTACCGATGGAAAATGTACACGTAAAACCGCTCTATTCCGGCTGAAACGTCGATATATGCAATAAAAACCGAACTTCTCCCCTTTTCAATATCTTACTCAGTATTTCAACGAGTAACAAATAGATGATTGAAAATGAAGTATTTAACGTTATTATCTAATCAATTATGTGTTTGTCTCATTTTTATCGTATATTCAATGAATTAATAACAATAAACTGGAAATTCACAAAAACATTGAAAAACAGCAAAATATTGCCTAATTCGATGATATTTTGTTTATATCACATAGAGTAAAAAGGGGATGATAAACGTCAAAATATTAATAAATTCGATGATTTTTAGTACGAAACAAAATGCAAGAAAACTTGCTTAAAAAGCAATATTATGCGAAATTCTGAGAATTGAAGGCCAAATCACATATCGTGATACTACATGAAATAGTATCGAAATATTGGTAAAAATTAATATATTTATGTAATATCAAACTACATGAAAAACGTGAAAAAAGTTACTATTATACCAAATTTGAGGATTTTAACTTCGAATCATAAAGCGAGGTTTCGTATTATTTAGATCCAAGAAAAGACACATGACAATGTTGTTTCCAATACAAATGATAAAAATCAATGTGTTTTCCTTAGAATTAACTAAAATGTTCCTGATTTTCCGTTTATATTACCGATAGAAGATGTACACGTAAAACCGCACAATTCCGGCTGAAACGTCGATATATGCAATAAAAACCGAACTTCTCCCCTTTTCCATATCTTACTCAGTATTTCAACGAGAAACAAATAGATGATTGAAAATGAAGTATTTAAGGTTATTATCTAATCAATTATGTGTTTGTCTCATTTTTATCGTATATATATTGAATTAGTAACAATAAACTTGAAATTCACAAAAACGTTGAAAAACAGCAAAATATTGCCTAATTCGATGATATTTTGTTTATATCACATAAAGTAAAAAGGGGATGATAAACGTCAAAATATTAATAAATTCGATGATTTTTAGTACGAAACAAAATGCAAGAAAACTTGCTTAAAAAGCAATATTATGCGAAATTCTGAGAATTGAAGGCCAAATCACATATCGTGATACTACATGAAATAGTATCGAAATATTGGTAAAAATTAATATATTTATGTAATATCAAACTACATGAAAAACGTGAAAAAAGTTACTATTATACCAAATTTGAGGATTTTAACTTCGAATCATAAAGCGAGGTTTCGTATTATTTAGATCCAAGAAAAGACACATGACAATGTTGTTTCCAATACAAATGATAAAAATCAATGTGTTTTCCTTAGAATTAACTAAAATGTTCCTGATTTTCCGTTTATATTACCGATAGAAGATGTACACGTAAAACCGCACAATTCCGGCTGAAACGTCGATATATGCAATAAAAACCGAACTTCTCCCCTTTTCCATATCTTACTCAGTATTTCAACGAGAAACAAATAGATGATTGAAAATGAAGTATTTAAGGTTATTATCTAATCAATTATGTGTTTGTCTCATTTTTATCGTATATATATTGAATTAGTAACAATAAACTTGAAATTCACAAAAACGTTGAAAAACAGCAAAATATTGCCTAATTCGATGATATTTTGTTTATATCACATAAAGGAAACGGGGGATGATAAACGTTAAAATTTTGCTAAATTCGATGATTTTTAGTACAACACAAAATGCAAGAAAACTTGCTTAAAATGCAATTTTAGGCGAGAATCTGAGATATGAAGGCCAAATCACATATCGTGATACTACATGAAATAGTATCGAAATATTGGTAAAATGAATATATTTATGTAATATCAAACTACATTAAAAACGTGAAAAAAAACTAAAATGTTCCTGATTTTCCGTTTATATTACCGATGGAAGATGTACACGTAAAACCGCACAATTCCGGCTGAATCGTCGATATATGCAATAAAAACCGAAATTCTCCCCTTTTCCATATCTTACTCAGTATTTCAACGAGAAACAAATAGATGATTGAAAATGAAGTATTTAAGGTTATTATTTAATCAATTATGTGTTTGTCTCATTTTTATCGTATATATAATGAATTAGTAACAATAAACTGGAAATTCACAAAAACGTGAAAAACAGCAAAATATTGCCTAATTCGATGATATTTTGTTTATATCACATAAAGGAAAAGGGGGATGATAAACGTCAAAATATTGCTAAATTCGATGATTTTTAGTACGAAACAAAATGCAAGAAAACTTGCTTAAAATACAATATTATGCGAAATTCTGAGATTTAAAGGCCAAATCAAATATCGTGATACTACATGAAATAGTATCGAAATATTGGTAAAAATGAATATACTTACGTAATATCAAACTACATAAAAAACGTGAAAAAAGTCACTATTACGCCAAATTTGTGGATTTTAACTTCGAATCATAAAGCGAGGTTTCGTATAATTTAGATCCAAGAAAAGACATATGACAATATTGTTTCCATTACAAATGATAAAAATCAATGTGTTTTCATTAGAATGAACTAAAATGTTCCTGATTTTCCGTTTATATTACCGATGGAAGATGTACACGTAAAACCGCTCTATTCCGGCTGAAACGTCGATATATGCAATTAAAACCGAACTTCTCCCCTTTTCAATATCTTACTCAGTATTTCAACGAGTAACAAATAGATGATTGAAAATGAAGTATTTAAGGTTATTATCTAATCAATTATGTGTTTGTCTCATTTTTCCCGTATATTCAATGAATTAATAACAATAAACTGGAAATTCACAAAAACATTGAAAAACAGCAAAATATTGCCTAATTCGATGATATTTTGTTTATATCACATAAAGTAAAAAGGGGATGATAAACGTCAAAATATTAATAAATTCGATGATTTTTAGTACGAAACAAAATGCAAGAAAACTTGCTTAAAATGCAATATTATGCGAAATTCTGAGAATTGAAGGCCAAATCACATATCGTGATACTACATGAAATAGTATCGAAATATTGGTAAAAATGAATATACTTACGTAATATCAAACTACATAAAAAACGTGAAAAAAGTCACTATTACGCCAAATTTGTGGATTTTAACTTCGAATCATAAAGCGAGGTTTCGTATTATTTAGATCCAAGAAAAGACATATGACAATGTTGTTTCCAATACAAATTATAAAAATCAATGTGTTTTCATTAGAATTGACTAAAATGTTCCTGATTTTCCGTATATATTACCGATGGAAGATGTACACGTAAAACCGCTCTATTCCGGCTGAAACGTCGATATATGCAATAAAAACCGAACTTCTCCCCTTTTCCATATCTTACTCAGTATTTCAACGAGAAACAAATAGATGATTGAAAATGAAGTATTTAAGGTTATTATCTAATCAATTATGTGTTTGTCTCATTTTTATCATATATTTCATGAATTAATAACAATAAACTGAAAATTCACAAAAACGTTGAAAAACAGCAAAATATTGCCTAATTCGATGATATTTTGTTTATATCACATAAAGGAAAAGGGGGATGATAAACGTCAAAATTTTGCTAAATTCGATGATTTTTAGTACGAAACAAAATGCAAGAAAACTTGCTTAAAATGCAATATTATGCGAAATTCTGAGATTTAAAGGCCAAATCAAATATCGTGATACTACATGAAATAGTATCAAAATATTGGTAAAAATGAATATATTTATGTAATATCAAACTACAACAAAAACGTGAAAAAAGACACTATTATACCATATTTGAGGAAATTAACTTCGAATCATAAAGCGAGGTTTCGTATTATTTAGATCCAAGAATAGATATATGACAATGTTGTTTCTAATACAAATGATAAAAATCAATGTTTTCATTAGAATGAACTAAAATGTTCCTGATTTTCCGTTTATATTACCGATGGAAGATGTTCACGTAAAACCGCTCTATTCCGGCTGAAACGTCGATATATGCAATAAAAACCGAACTTCTCCCATTTTCCATATCCTACTCAGTATTTCAACGAGAAACAAACAGATGATTGAAAAAGAAGTATTTCAGGTTATTATCTAATCAATTATGTGTTTGTCTCATTTTTATCGTATATATCATGAATTAATAACAATAAACTGGAAATTCACAAAAACGTTGAAAAACAGCAAAATATTGCCTAATTCGATGATGTTTTGTTTATATCACATTAAGGAAAAGAGGGATGATAAACGTCAAAATATTACTAAATTCTATGATTTTTAGTACGAAACAAAATGCAAGAAAACTTGCCTAAAATGCAATATTATTCGAAAATCTGAGATATGAAGGCCAAATCATATATCGTGATACTACATGAAATAGTATCGAAATATTGGTAAAAATGAATATACTTACGAAATATCAAACTACATAAAAAACGTGAAAAAAGTCACTATTACGCCAAATTTGTGGATTTTAACTTCGAATCATAAAGCGAGGTTTCGTATTATTTAGATCCAAGAAAAGACATATGACAATGTTGTTTCCAATAAAAATGATAAAAATCAATGTGTTTTCATTAGAATTGACTAAAATGTTCCTGATTTTCCGTTTATATTACCGATGGAAGATGTACACGTAAAACCGCTCTATTCCGGCTGAAACGTCGATATATGCAATAAAAACCGAACTTCTCCCCTATTCCATATCATACTCAGTATTTCAACGAGAAACAAATAGACGATTGAAAAAGAAGTATTTAAGGTTATTATCTAATCAATTATGTGTTTGTCTCATTTTTATCGTATATATAATGAATTAGTAACAATAAACTGGAAATTCACAAAAACGTTGAAAAACAGCAAAATATTGCCTAATTCGATGATATTTTGTTTATATCACATTAAAGAAAAGGGGGATGATAAACGTCAAAATATTACTAAATTCGATGATTTTAATACGAAACTAAATGCAAGAAAACTTGCCTAAAATGCAATATTATGCGAAATTATGAGATTTGAAGGCCAAATCACATATCGTGATACTACATGAAATAATATCGAAATATTGGTAAAAATGAATATATGTACGTAATATCAAACTACATGAAAAACGTGAAAAAGTCACTATTATGCCAAATTTGTGGATTTTAACTTCGAATCATAAAGCGAGGTTTGGAATTTTTAGATTCAAGAAAAGACATATGACAATGTTGTTTCCAAAACAAATGATAAAAATCAATGTGTTTTCATTAGAATTTCCTAAAATGTTCCTGATTTTCCAATTATAATACCGATGGAAGATATACACGTAAAACCGTTCAATTCCAGCTGAAACGGCGATATATGCAATAAAAACCCTACGTCTCCCCTTTTCAATATCTTACTCAGTATTTTAACGAGAAACAAATAGTTGATTGAAAATAAGGTATTTAAGGTTAATTTCTAATCAATTACGTGTTTGCATCATTTTTATCGTATATATAATGAATTTATAACAATAAACTGAAAATTCACAAAAACGTTGAAAAACAGCAAAATATTGCCTAATTCGATGATATTTTGTTTATATCACATTAAAGAGAAGGGGGATGATAAACGTCAAAATATTACTAAATTCGATGATTTTTAGTACGGACAAAATGCAAGAAAACTTGCTTAAAATGCAATATTATGTGAAATACTGCGATTTGAAGGCCAAATCACATATCGTGATACTACATGAAATAGTATCGAAATATTGGTAAAAAATGAATATATTTACGTAATATCAAACTACATGAAAAACGTGTAAAAAGTCACTATTATGCCAAATTTGTGGATTTTAACTTCGAATCATAAAGCGAGGTTTGGAATTTTTAGATTCAAGAAAAGACATATGAAAATGTTGTTTCCAATACAAATGATAAAAATCAATGTGTTTTCATTAGAATTTCCTAAAATGTTCCTGATTTTCCAATTATAATACCGACGGAAGATATACATGTAAAACCGTTCAATTCCAGCTGAAACGGCGATATATGCAATAAAAACCGTACGTCTCCCCTTTTCAATATCTTACTCATTATTTTACCGAGAAACAAATAGTTGATTGAAAATGAGGTATTTAAGGTTAATTTCTAATCAATTACGTGTTTGCATCATTTTTATCGTATATATAATGAATTTATACCAATAAACTGAAAATTCACAAAAACGTTGAAAACGGCAAAATATTGCCTAATTTGATGATATTTTGTTTATATCACATTAAGTAAAAGGGGGATGATAAACGTAAAAATATTACTAAATTCGGTGATTTTTAGTACGAAACAATATGCAAGAAAACTTGCTTAAAATGCAATATTAGGCGAGAATCTGAGATATGAAGGCCAAATCACATATCGTGATACTACATGAAATAGTATCGAAATATTGGTAAAAATGAATATACTTACGTAATATCAAACTACATAAAAAACGTGAAAAAAGTCACTATTACGCCATATTTGTGGATTTTAACTTCGAATCATAAAGCGAGATTTCGTATTATTTAGATCCAAGAAAAGACATATGACAATATTGTTTCCAATACAAATGATAAAAATATATGTGTTTTCATTAGAATTGACTAAAATGTTCCTGATTTTCCGTTTATATTACCGATGGAAGATGTACACGTAAAACCGCTCTATTCCGTCTGAAACGTCGATATATGCAATAAAAACCGAACTTCTTCCCTTTTCAATATCTTACTCAGTATTTCAACGAGTAACAAATAGATGATTGAAAATGAAGTATTTAAGGTTATTATCTAATCAATTATGTGTTTGTCTCATTTTTCCCGTATATTCAATGAATTAATAACAATAAACTGGAAATTCACAAAAACATTGAAAAACAGCAAAATATTGCCTAATTCGATGATATTTTGTTTATATCACATAAAGTAAAAAGGGGCTGATCAACGTCAAAATATTAATAAATTCGATGATTTTTAGTACGAAACAAAATGCAAGAAAACTTGCTTAAAATGCAATATTATGCGAAATTCTGAGATTTGAAGGCCAAATCACATATCGTGATACTACATGAAATAGTATCGAAATATTGGTAAAAATGAATATATTTATGTAATATCAAACTACATTAAAAACGTGAAAAAAACTAAAATGTTCCTGATTTTCCGTTTATATTACCGATGGAAGATGTATACGTAAAACCGCTCTATTCCGGCTGAAACGTCGATATATGCAATAAAAACCGAACTTCTCCCCTTTTCCATATCTTACTCAGTATTTCAACGAGAAACAAATAGATGATTGAAAATGAAGTATTTAAGGTTATTATCTAATCAATTATGTGTTTGTCTCATTTTTATCGTATATATAATGAATTAGTAACAATAAACTGGAAATTCACAAAAACGTTGAAAAACAGCAAAATATTGCCTAATTCGACGATATTTTGTTTATATCACATTAAAGAAAAGGGGGATGATAAACGTCAAAATATTACTAAATTCGATGATTTTAATACGAAACTAAATGCAAGAAAACTTGCCTAAAATGCAATATTATGCGAAATTCTGAGATTTGAAGGCCAAATCACATATCGTGATACTACATGAAATAGTATCGAAATATTGGTAAAAATGAATATATTTACGTAATATCAAACTACATGAAAAACGTGAAAAAGTCACTATTATGCCAAATTTGTGGATTTTAACTTCGAATCATAAAGCCAGGTTTGGAATTTTTAGATTCAAGAAAAGACATATGACAATGTTGTTTCCAATACAAATGATAAAAATCAATGTGTTTTCATTAGAATTTCCTAAAATGTTCCTGATTTTCCAATTATAATACCGATGGAAGATATACACGTAAAACCGTTCAATTCCAGCTGAAACGGCGATATATGCAATAAAAACCCTTCGTCTCCCCTTTTCAATATCTTACTCAGTATTTTAACGAGAAACAAATAGTTGATTGAAAATGAGGTATTTAAGGTTAATTTCTAATCAATTACGTGTTTGCATCATTTTTATCGTATATATAATGAATTTATAACAATAAACTGAAAATTCACAAAAACGTTGAAAAACAGCAAAATATTGCCTAATTCGATGATATTTTGTTTATATCACATTAAAGAAAAGGGGGATGATAAACGTCAAAATATTACTAAATTCGATGATTTTTAGTACGAAACAAAATGCAAGAAAACTTGCTTAAAATGCAATATTATGTGAAATACTGAGATTTGAAGGCCAAATCACATATCGTGATACTACATGAAATAGTATCGAAATATTGGTAAAAAATGAATATATTTACGTAATATCAAACTACATGAAAAACGTGTAAAAAGTCACTATTATGCCAAATTTGTGGATTTTAACTTCGAATCATAAAGCGAGGTTTGGAATTTTTAGATTCAAGAAAAGACATATGACAATGTTGTTTCCAATACAAATGATAAAAATCAATGTGTTTTCATTAGAATTTCCTAAAATGTTCTGATTTTCCAATAATAATACCGACGAAAGATATACATGTAAAACCGTTCAATTCCAGCTGAAACGGCGATATATGCAATAAAAACCGTACGTCTCCCCTTTTCAATATCTTACTCATTATTTTAACGAGAAACAAATAGTTGATTGAAAATGAGGTATTTAAGGTTAATTTCTAATCAATTACGTGTTTGCATCATTTTTATCGTATATATAATGAATTTATACCAATAAACTGAAAATTCACAAAAACGTTGAAAACGGCAAAATATTGCCTAATTCGATGATATTTTGTTTATATCACATTAAGTAAAAGGGGGATGATAAACGTAAAAATATTACTAAATTCGGTGATTTTTAGTACGAAACAATATGCAAGAAAACTTGCTTAAAATGCAATATTAGGCGAAATTCTGAGATTTGAAAGCCAAGTTACATATCGTGATACTACATGAAATAGTATCAAAATAATGGTAAAAATGAATATATTTATGTAATATCAAACTACATTAAAAACGTGAAAAAAGACACTATTATACCAAATTTGAGGAATTTAACTTCGTATCATAAAGCAAGGTTTCATATTATTTAGATCCAAGAAAAGACATATGACAATGTTGTTTCCAATACAAATGATAAAAATCAATGTGTTTTCATTAGAATTAACTAAAATGCTCCTGATTTTCCGTTTATATTACCGATGGAAGATGTACACGTAAAACCGCTCTATTCCGGCTGAAACGTCGATATATGCAATAAAAACCGAACTTCTCCCCTTTTCCATATCTGACTCGGTATTTCAACGAGAAACAAATAGATGATTGAAAATGAAGTACTTAAGGTTATTATCTAATCAATTATGTGTTTGTCTCATTTTTATCGTATATTCAATGAATTAATAACAATATACTGTTAATTCACAAAAACATTGAAAAACAGCAAAATATTGCCTAATTCGATGATATTTTGTTTATATCCCGTAAAGTAAAAAGGGGATGATAAACGTCAAAATATTAATAAATTCGATGATTTTTAGTACGAAACAAAATGCAAGAAAACTTGCTTAAAATGCAATATTATGCGATATTCTGAGAATTGATGGCCAAATCACATATCGTGATACTACATGAAATAGTATCGAAATATTGGTAAAAATGAATATGTTTATGTAATATCAAACTACATGAAAAACGTGAAAAAAGTTACTATTATACCAAATTTGAGGATTTTAACTTCGAATCATGAAGCGAGGTTTCGTATTATTTAGATCCAAGAAAAGACATATGACAATGTTGTTTCCAATACAAATGATAAAAATCAATTAGTTTTCATTAGAATTGACTAAAATGTTCCTGATTTTCCGTTTATATTACCGATGGAAGGTGTACACGTAAAACCGCTCTATTCCGGCTGAAACGTCGATATATGCAATAAAAAACCGAACTTCTCCCCTTTTCCATATCTTACTCAGTATTTCAACGAGAAACAAATAGATGATTGAAAATGAAGTACTTAAGGTTATTATCTAATCAATTATGTGTTTGTCTCATTTTTATCGTATATTTCATGAATAATAACAATAAACTAGAAATTCACAAAAACGTTGAAAAAACGCAAAATATTGCTTAATTCGATGATATTTTGTTTATATCACATTAAAGAAAAGGGGGATGATAAACGTCAAAATATTACTAAATTCGATGATTTTTAGTACGAAACAAAATGCAAGAAAACTTGCTTAAATTGCAATATTATGCGAAATTCTGAGATTTGAAGGCTAAATCACATATCGTGATACTACATGAAATAGTATCGAAATACTGGTAAAAATGAATTTATTTATGTAATATCAAACTACATTAAAAACGTGAAAAAAAAATAAATGTTCCTGATTATCCGTTTATATTACCGATGGAAGATGTACACGTAAAACCGCACAATTACGGCTGAAACGTCGATATATGCAATAAAAACCGAACTTCTCCCCTTTTCCATATCTTACTCAGTATTTCAACGAGAAACAAATAGATGATTGAAAATGAAGTATTTAAGGTTATTATCTAATCAATTATGTGTTTTTCTCATTTTTATCGTATATATAATGAATTAGTAACAATAAACTGGAAATTCACAAAAACGTTAAAAAACAGCAAAATATTGCCTAATTCGATGATATTTTGTTTATATCACATAAAGGAAAAGGGGGATGATAAACGTCAAAATATTGCTAAATTCGATGATTTTTAGTACGAAACAAAATGCAAGAAAACTTGCTTAAAATGCAATATTATGCGAAATTCTGAGATTTAAAGGCCAAATCAAATATCGTTATACTACATGAAATAGTATCAAAATATTGGTAAAAATGAATATATTTATGTAATATCAAACTACATCAAAAACGTGAAAAAGACACTATTATACCATGTTTGAGGAAATTAACTTCGAATCAAAAAGCGAGGTTTCGTATTATTTAGATCCAAGAATAGACATATGACAATGTTGTTTCCAATACAAATGATAAAAATCAATGTGTTTTCATTAGAATGAACTAAAATGTTCCTGATTTTCCGTTTATATTACCGATGGAAGATATTCACGTAAAACCGCTCTATTCCGGCTGAAACGTCGATATATGCAATAAAAACCGAACTTCTCCCATTTTCCATATCCTACTCAGTATTTCAACGAGAAACAAACAGATGATTGAAAAAGAAGTATTTAAGGTTATTATCTAATCAATTATGTTTTTGTCTCATTTTTATCGTATATATCATGAATTAATAACAATAAACTGGAAATTCACAAAAACGTTGAAAAACAGCAAAATATTGCCTAATTCGATGATATTTTGTTTATATCACATTAAGAAAAAGGGGGATGATAAACGTCAAAATATTACTAAATTCGATGATTTTTAGTACGAAACAAAATGCAAGAAAACTTGCTTAAAATGCAATATTAGGCGAGAATCAGAGATATGAAGGCCAAATCACATATCGTGATACTACATTAAATAGTATCGAAATATTGGTAAAAATGAATATACTTACGTAATATCAAACTACATAAAAAACGTGAAAAATTCACTATTACGCCAAATTTGTGGATTTTAACTTCGAATCATAAAGCGAGGTTTCGTATTATTTAGATCCAAGAAAAGACATATGACAATATTGTTTCCAATACAAATGATAAAAATCAATGTGTTTTCATTAGAATTGACTAAAATGTTCCTGATTTTCCGTTTATATTACCGATGGAAGATGAACACGTAAAACCGCTCTATTCCGGCTGAAACGTCGATATATGCAATAAAAACCGAACTTCTCCCCTTTTCCATATCTTACTCAGTATTTCAACGAGAAACAAATAGATGATTGAAAATGAAGTACGTATGGTTATTATCTAATCAATTATGTGTTTGTCTCATTTTTATCGTATATTTCATGAATAATAACAATAAACTAGAAATTCACAAAAACGTTGAAAAAACGCCAAATATTGCCTAATTCGATGATATTTTGTTTATATCACATTAAAGAAAAGGGGGATGATAAACGTCAAAATATTACTAAATTCGATGATTTTTAGTACGAAACAAAATGCAAGAAAACTTGCTTAAAAATGCAATATTATGCGAAATTCTGAGATTTGAAGGCCAAATCACATATCGTGATACTACATAAAATAGTATCGAAATATTGTTAAAAATTAACATATTTATGTAATATCAAACTACATGAAAAACGTGAAAAAAGTCACTATTATGCCAAATTTGTGGATTTTAACTACGAGTCATAAAGCGAGGTTTGGAATTTTTAGATCCAAGAAAAGACATATGACAATGTTGTTTCCAATACAAATGATAAAAATCAATGTGTTTTCATTAAAATTAACTAAAATGTTCCTGAATTTCCGTTTATATTACAGATGGAAGATGTACACGTAAAACCGCTCTATTCCGGCTGAAACGTCGATATATGCAATAAAAACCGAACATCTCCCCTTTTTAATATCTTACTCAGTATTTCAACGAGAAACCAATAGATGATTGAAAATGAAGTATTTAAGGTTATTATCTAATCAATTATGTGTTTGTTTCATTTTTATCGTACATATAATGAATTAATAACAATAAACTGGAAATTCACAAAAACATTGAAACACAGCAAAATATTGCCTAATTAGAAGATATTTTGTTTATATCACATAAAGTAAAAAGGGGATGATAAACGTCAAAATATTAATAAATTCGATGATTTTTAGTACGAAACAAAATGCAAGAAAACTTGCTTAAAATGCAATATTATGCGAAATTCTGAGATTTGAAGGCCAAATCACATATCGTGATACTACATGAAATAGTATCGAAATATTGGTAAAAATGAATATATTTATGTAATATCAAACTACATTAAAAACGTTAAAAAAGACTATTATTCCAAATTTGAGGATTTTAACTTCGAATCATAGAGCGAGCTTTTGTATTATTTAGATCCAAGAAAAGACATATGACAATGTTGTTTCCAATACAAATGATAAAAATCAATGTGTTTTCATTAGAATTAACTAAAATGTTCCTGATTTTCCGTTTATATTACCGATGGAAGATGAACACGTAAAACCGCACAATTCCGGCTGAAACGTCGATATATGCAATAAAAACCGAACTTCTCCCCTTTTCCATATCTTACTCAGTATTTCTACGAGAAACAAATAGATGATTGAAAATGAAGTATTTAAGGTTATTATCTAATCAATTATGTGTTTGTCTCATTTTTATCGTATATATAATGAATTAGTAACAATAAACTGGAAGTTCACAAAAACGTTGAAAAACAGCAAAATATTGCCTAATTCGATGATATTTTGTTTATATCACATAAAGGAAAAAGGGGATGATAAACGTCAAAATTTTGCTAAATTCGATGATTTTTAGTACGAAACAAAATGCAAGAAAACTTGCTTAAAATGCAATATTATGCGAAATTCTGAGATTTAAAGGTCAAATCAAATATCGTGATACTACATAAAACAGTATCAAAATATTGGTAAAAATGAATATATTTATGTAATATCAAACTACATCAAAAACGTGAAAAAAGACACTATTATACCATATTTGAGGAAATTAACTTCGAATCATAGAGCGAGGTTTCGTATTATTTAGATCCAAGAATAGACATATGACAATGTTGTTTCTAATACAAATGATAAAAATCAATGTTTTCATTAGAATGAACTAAAATGTTCCTGATTTTCCGTTTATATTACCGATGGAAGATGTTCACGTAAAACCGCTCTATTCCGGCTGAAACGTCGATATATGCACAAAAAACCGAACTTCTCCCCTTTTCAATATCTTACTCAGTATTTCAACGAGTAACAAATAGATGATTGAAAATGAAGTATTTAAGGTTATTATCTAATCAATTATGTGTTTGTCTCATTTTTCCCGTATATTCAATGAATTAATAACAATAAACTGTAAATTCACAAAAACATTGAAACACAGCAAAATATTGCCTAATTAGAAGATATTTTGTTTATATCACATAAAGTAAAAAGGGGATGATAAACGTCAAAATATTAATAAATTCGATGATTTTTAGTACGAAACAAAATGCAAGAAAACTTGCTTAAAATGCAATATTATGCGAAATTCTGAGATTTGAAGGCCAAATCACATATCGTGATACTACATGAAATAGTATCGAAATATTGGTAAAAATGAATATATTTATGTAATATCAAACTACATTAAAAACGTTAAAAAAGACTATTATTCCAAATTTGAGGATTTTAACTTCGAATCATAGAGCGAGCTTTTGTATTATTTAGATCCAAGAAAAGACATATGACAATGTTGTTTCCAATACAAATGATAAAAATCAATGTGTTTTCATTAGAATTAACTAAAATGTTCCTGATTTTCCGTTTATATTACCGATGGAAGATGAACACGTAAAACCGCACAATTCCGGCTGAAACGTCGATATATGCAATAAAAACCGAACTTCTCCCCTTTTCCATATCTTACTCAGTATTTCTACGAGAAACAAATAGATGATTGAAAATGAAGTATTTAAGGTTATTATCTAATCAATTATGTGTTTGTCTCATTTTTATCGTATATATAATGAATTAGTAACAATAAACTGGAAGTTCACAAAAACGTTGAAAAACAGCAAAATATTGCCTAATTCGATGATATTTTGTTTATATCACATAAAGGAAAAAGGGGATGATAAACGTCAAAATTTTGCTAAATTCGATGATTTTTAGTACGAAACAAAATGCAAGAAAACTTGCTTAAAATGCAATATTATGCGAAATTCTGAGATTTAAAGGTCAAATCAAATATCGTGATACTACATAAAACAGTATCAAAATATTGGTAAAAATGAATATATTTATGTAATATCAAACTACATCAAAAACGTGAAAAAAGACACTATTATACCATATTTGAGGAAATTAACTTCGAATCATAGAGCGAGGTTTCGTATTATTTAGATCCAAGAATAGACATATGACAATGTTGTTTCTAATACAAATGATAAAAATCAATGTTTTCATTAGAATGAACTAAAATGTTCCTGATTTTCCGTTTATATTACCGATGGAAGATGTTCACGTAAAACCGCTCTATTCCGGCTGAAACGTCGATATATGCACAAAAAACCGAACTTCTCCCCTTTTCAATATCTTACTCAGTATTTCAACGAGTAACAAATAGATGATTGAAAATGAAGTATTTAAGGTTATTATCTAATCAATTATGTGTTTGTCTCATTTTTCCCGTATATTCAATGAATTAATAACAATAAACTGTAAATTCACAAAAACATTGAAAAACAGCAAAATATTGCCTAATTCGATGATATTTTGTTTATATCACATAAAGTAAAAAGGGGCTGATAAACGTCAAAATATTAATAAATTCGATGATTTTTAGTACGAAACAAAATGCAAGAAAACTTGCTTAAAATGCAATATTATGCGAAATTCTGAGATTTGAAGGTCAAATCAAATATCGTGATACTACATGAAATAGTATCAAAATATTGGTAAAAATGAATATACTTACGTAATATCAAACTACATAAAAAACGTGAAAAAAGTCACTATTACGCCAAATTTGTGGATTTTAACTTCGAATCATAAAGCGAGGTTTCGTATTATTTAGATCCAAGAAAAGACATATGACAATGTTGTTTCCAATACAAATGATAAAAATCAATGTGTTTTCATTAGAATTGACTAAAATGTTCCTGATTTTCCGTTTATATTACCGGTGGAAGATGTACACGTAAAACCGCTCTATTCCGGCTGAAACGTCGATATATGCAATAAAAACCGAACTTCTCCCCTTTTCCATATCTTACTCAGTATTTCAACGAGAAACCAATAGATGATTGAAAATGAAGTATTTAAGGTTATTATCTAATCAATTATGTGTTTGTCTCATTTTTCCCGTATATTCAATGAATTAATAACAATAAACTGGAAATTCACAAAAACATTGAAAAACAGCAAAATATTGCCTAATTCGATGATATTTTGTTTATATCACATAAAGTAAAAAGGGGATGATAAACGTCAAAATATTAATAAATTCGATGATTTTTAGTACGAAACAATATGCAAGAAAACTTGCTTAAAATGCAATATTAGGCGAAATTCTGAGATTTGAAAGCCAAGTCACATATCGTGATACTACATGAAATAGTATCGAAATAATGGTAAAAATGAATATATTTATGTAATATCAAACTACATTAAAAACGTGAAAAAAGACACTATTATACCAAATTTGAGGAATTTATCTTCGTATCATAAAGCAAGGTTTCATACTATTTAGATCCAAGAAAAGACATGACAATGTTGTTTCCAATACAAATGATAAAAATCAATGTGTTTTCATTAGAATTAACTAAAATGTTCCTGATTTTCCGTTTATATTACCGATGGAAGATGTACACGTAAAACCGCTCTATTCAGGCTGAAACGTCGATATATGCAATAAAAACCGAACTTCTCCCCTTTTCAATATCTTACTCAGTATTTCAACGAGTAACAAATAGATGATTGAAAATGAAGTATCAAAGGTTATTATCTAATCAATTATGTGTTTGTCTCATTTTTCCCGTATATTCAATGAATTAATAACAATAAACTGGAAATTCACAAAAACATTGAAAAACAGCAAAATATTGCCTAATTCGATGATATTTGATTCGAAGTTAAAATCCACAAATTTGGCGTAATAGTGAATTTTTCACGTTTTTTATGTAGTTTGATATTACGTAAGTATATTCATTTTTACCAATATTTCGATACTATTTAATGTAGTATCACGATATGTGATTTGGCCTTCATATCTCTGATTCTCGCCTAATATTGCATTTTAAGCAAGTTTTCTTGCATTTTGTTTCGTACTAAAAATCATCGAATTTAGTAATATTTTGACGTTTATCATCCCCCTTTTTCTTAATGTGATATAAACAAAATATCATCGAATTAGGCAATATTTTGCTGTTTTTCAACGTTTTTGTGAATTTCCAGTTTATTGTTAATAATTCATGATATATACGATAAAAATGAGACAAAAACATAATTGATTAGATAATAACCTTAAATACTTCTTTTTCAATCATCTGTTTGTTTCTCGTTGAAATACTGAGTAGGATATGGAAAATGGGAGAAGTTCGGTTTTTATTGCATATATCGACGTTTCAGCCGGAATAGAGCGGTTTTACGTGAATATCTTCCATCGGTAATATAAACGGAAAATCAGGAACATTTTAGTTCATTCTAATGAAAACACATTGATTTTTATCATTTGTATTGGAAACAACATTGTCATATGTCTATTCTTGGATCTAAATAATACGAAACCTCGCTTTTTGATTCGAAGTTAATTTCCTCAAACATGGTATAATAGTGTCTTTTTCACGTTTTTGATGTAGTTTGATATTACATAAATATATTCATTTTTACCAATATTTTGATACTATTTCATGTAGTATAACGATATTTGATTTGGCCTTTAAATCTCAGAATTTCGCATAATATTGCATTTTAAGCAAGTTTTCTTGCATTTTGTTTCGTACTAAAAATCATCGAATTTAGCAATATTTTGACGTTTATCATCCCCCTTTTCCTTTATGTGATATAAACAAAATATCATCGAATTAGGCAATATTTTGCTGTTTTTTAACGTTTTTGTGAATTTCCAGTTTATTGTTACTAATTCATTATATATACGATAAAAATGAGAAAAACACATAATTGATTAGATAATAACCTTAAATACTTCATTTTCAATCATCTATTTGTTTCTCGTTGAAATACTGAGTAAGATATGGAAAAGGGGAGAAGTTCGGTTTTTATTGCATATATCGACGTTTCAGCCGTAATTGTGCGGTTTTACGTGTACATCTTCCATCGGTAATATAAACGGATAATCAGGAACATTTATTTTTTTTTTCACGTTTTTAATGTAGTTTGATATTACATAAATAAATTCATTTTTACCAATATTTCGATACTATTTCATGTAGTATCACGATATGTGATTTAGCCTTCAAATCTCAGAATTTCGCATAATATTGCAATTTAAGCAAGTTTTCTTGCATTTTGTTTCGTACTAAAAATCATCGAATTTAGTAATATTTTGACGTTTATCATCCCCCTTTTCTTTAATGTAATATAAACAAAATATCATCGAATTAAGCAATATTTTGCGTTTTTCCAACGTTTTTGTGAATTTCTAGTTTATTGTTATTATTCATGAAATATACGATAAAAATGAGACAAACACATAATTGATTAGATAATAACCTTAAGTACTTCATTTTCAATCATCTATTTGTTTCTCGTTGAAATACTGAGTAAGATATGGAAAAGGGGAGAAGTTCGGTTTTTTATTGCATATATCGACGTTTCAGCCGGAATAGAGCGGTTTTACGTGTACATCTTCCATCGGTAATATAAACGGAAAATCAGGAACATTTTAGTCAATTCTAATGAAAACTAATTGATTTTTATCATTTGTATTGGAAACAACATTGTCATATGTCTTTTCTTGGATCTAAATAATACGAAACCTCGCTTCATGATTCGAAGTTAAAATCAACAAATTTGGCGTAATAGTGACTTTTTTCACGTTTTTTATGTAGTTTGATATTACGTAAGTATATTCATTTTTACCAATATTTCGATACTATTTCATGTAGTGTCACGATATATGATTTGGCCTTAAAATCTCAGATTTTCGAATAATATTGCATTTTAGGCAAGTTTTCTTGCATTTTGTTTCTTACTAAACATCATCGAATTTAGCAATATATTGACGTTTATCATCCCCTTTTCCTTTATGTGATACAAACAAAATATCATCGAATTAGGCAATATTTTCCCATTTTTTAACGTTTTTGTGATTTTTCAGTTTATTGTTATTAATTCATGAAATATACGATAAAAATGAGACAAACACATAATTGATTAGATAATAGCCTTAAATACTTCGTTTTCAATCATCTATTTGTTTCTCGTTGAAATACTGAGTAAGATATGGAAAAGGGGAGAAGTTCGATTTTATTGCATATATCGACGTTTCAGCCGGAATAGAGCGGTTTTACGTGTACATCTTCCATCGGTAATATAAACGGAAAATCAGGAACATTTTAGTCAATTCTAAGAAAACACATTGATTTTTATCATTTGTATTGGAAACAACATTGTCATATGTCTTTTCTTGGATCTAAATAATACGAAACCTCGCTTTATGATTCGAAGTTAAAATCCTCAAATTTGGTATAATAGTAACTTTTTTCACGTTTTTCATGTAGTTTGATATTACATAAACATATTCATTTTTACCAATATTTCGATACTATTTCATGTAGTATCACGATATGTGATTTGGCCATCAATTCTCAGAATATCGCATAATATTGCATTTTAAGCAAGTTTTCTTGCATTTTGTTTCGTACTAAAAATCATCGAATTTATTAATATTTTGACGTTTATCATCCCCTTTTTACTTTACGGGATATAAACAAAATATCATCGAATTAGGCAATATTTTGCTGTTTTTCAATGTTTTTGTGAATTAACAGTATATTGTTATTAATTCATTGAATATACGATAAAAATGAGACAAACACATAATTGATTAGATAATAACCTTAAGTACTTCATTTTCAATCATCTATTTGTTTCTCGTTGAAATACCGAGTCATATATGGAAAAGGGGAGAAGTTCGGTTTTTATTGCATATATCGACGTTTCAGCCGGAATAGAGCGGTTTTACGTGTACATCTTCCATCGGTAATATAAACGGAAAATCAGGAACATTTTAGTTAATTCTAATGAAAACACATTGATTTTTATCATTTGTATTGGAAACAACATTGTCATATGTCTTTTCTTGGATCTAAATAATATGAAACCTTGCTTTATGATACGAAGTTAAATTCCTCAAATTTGGTATAATAGTGTCTTTTTTCACGTTTTTAATGTAGTTTGATATTACATAAATATATTCATTTTTACCATTATTTTGATACTATTTCATGTAGTATCACGATATGTAACTTGGCTTTCAAATCTCAGAATTTCGCCTAATATTGCATTTTAAGCAAGTTTTCTTGCATATTGTTTCGTACTAAAAATCACCGAATTTAGTAATATTTTTACGTTTATCATCCCCCTTTTACTTAATGTGATATAAACAAAATATCATCGAATTAGGCAATATTTTGCCGTTTTCAACGTTTTTGTGAATTTTCAGTTTATTGGTATAAATTCATTATATATACGATAAAAATGATGCAAACACGTAATTGATTAGAAATTAACCTTAAATACCTCATTTTCAATCAACTATTTGTTTCTCGTTAAAATATTGAGTAAGATATTGAAAAGGGGAGACGTACGGTTTTTATTGCATATATCGCCGTTTCAGCTGGAATTGAACGGTTTTACATGTATATCTTCCGTCGGTATTATTATTGGAAAATCAGAACATTTTAGGAAATTCTAATGAAAACACATTGATTTTTATCATTTGTATTGGAAACAACATTGTCATATGTCTTTTCTTGAATCTAAAAATTCCAAACCTCGCTTTATGATTCGAAGTTAAAATCCACAAATTTGGCATAATAGTGACTTTTTACACGTTTTTCATGTAGTTTGATATTACGTAAATATATTCATTTTTTACCAATATTTCGATACTATTTCATGTAGTATCACGATATGTGATTTGGCCTTCAAATCTCAGTATTTCACATAATATTGCATTTTAAGCAAGTTTTCTTGCATTTTGTTTCGTACTAAAAATCATCGAATTTAGTAATATTTTGACGTTTATCAACCCCCTTTTCTTTAATGTGATATAAACAAAATATCATCGAATTAGGCAATATTTTGCTGTTTTTCAACGTTTTTGTGAATTTTCAGTTTATTGTTATAAATTCATTATATATACGATAAAAATGATAATTCCCTAATTCGACCCTTGAGCCATATTTTGGAGCCAAATTCTTGCTCTCTGCACATATTCGCAGGTTGAAATTACGACATTTTATACCGAAAATATGTTAATTACCGAGAGCAGCGATGGGTGACATTTTGCCCAAACCCCCCGGCAGTTTGCAAAATATCCCAAACATCCAAAATACGACCTTTGAGCCATATTTTGGAGCCAAAATCTGGCTTTCTTCGCGTATTCGCAGTCTGAAATTACGTCTTTTTTTACCGAAAAAATGCCAATTACTGAGAGCGGCGATGGGTCACATATTTCCCAAACCCTTCCTGCAGTTTTCAAAATATCCGAAGCATCCCAAATTCAACGCTTGAGCCATATTTTGGAGCCAAATTCTGGCTCTCTGCATGTATTACCAGTTTGTATTACCAGCTACATGATGTACTATTACGATTCCGCAATGGTATTTTCGCTTATACTGCTGATATCAGTAAAGCTTTCCTTAGAGTAGGCTTGCAAGAAGAGGATCGTAACTACACCAAATTTCTCTGGATAAAGGACCCACTGGATCCTGACAGTGATGTCATAACCTACCGGTTTGCCTCTGTGCTATTCGGAGCGACTTCCTCCCCGTTTCTACTTCAAGCCACATTAGATACACATTTGAGGAAGTCAAATAGCCCTTATAAAACATAGATCAGTGACAACACGTATGTCGATAATTTCCAGCGAACTACAAATGACAAATCCAAATTGGTAGAAATCTACCATGAGGCTAACCGTGAGTTATTAGGAGCCAATATGCCACTACAATCATGGGCCTCAAACAATAAATCATTAAACCAGATAATCGAGAAAGAATTTCCGGGTTATCAGGAGCCTAATCAATTAAAAGTTCTGGGCGTGGAATGGAACACAGGTACTGACGAGATGAATGTCAAGTCAGTACAAACCAATAATTCATCCCTCACCATGAGAAAATTACTCTCGTATGTCAGTCAACCATTTGACCCTTTAGGCTTACTTAGCCCTACATTAATAAGGGGCAAACTCCTAATGCAGGAATGCTGCCAAATTCTGGCTCTCTGCACATGTTCGCAGTTTGATATTACGAATTTTTATACCGAAAATATATTAATTACTGAGAGCATATCCCAAACATCATAAATTCGAACCTTGAGCCTTATTTTGGAGCCAATTTCTGACTCTCTGCAAGTATTCGCAGTTTAAAATTACGACTTTTTATACTGAAAATATGCCAATTACTGAAAGCAACGATGGACCACATTTTGCCCAAACCCTCCCTGCAGTTTTCAAAATATCCCAAACATCCCAAATTCGACGCTTGAGCCATATTTTGGAGCCAAATTATTGCTCTCTGCACATATTCGCAGTTTGAAATTACGAAATTATACACCGAAGATATGTCAATTACTGCGAGCGGCGAGAGGTCACATTTTACCCCCCCCCCCCCTGCAGTTTTCAAAATATCTCAAACATCCTAAATTCGAAGCTTGAGCCATATATTGGAGCCAAATTTGGGCTCTCTGCACGAATTCGCAGTCTGAAATTACGTCTCTTTATACCGACAAAATGCCAATTACTGAGACCGGCGATGGGTCACATTTTGCCCAAACCCTCCCTGCAGTTTTAGAAATATCCTAAACATCACAAATTTGACGCTTGAGCCATATTTCTGAGCCAAATTCGGGCTCTCTGCACGTATTCGCTTTTTGAAATTACGACTTTTTATACCGAAAATATGCCAATTGCTGAAAGCAGCGATGGATCGAATTTTGACGAAACCCTCTCTGCAGTTTTCAAATTATCCCAAACACCCCAAATTCGACCCTTGAGCCATACTTTGGAGCCAAATTCCGGCTCTCTGCACATTTTCGCAGTATGAAATTTCGACATTTTATACCGAAAATATATCAATTACTGAGAGCAGCGACAGGTCACATTTTGCCCAAACAACCCCCCCCCCCACCCTCCCCGGCAGTTTTCGAAATATCCCAAACATCCCAAATTCGACGCTTGAGATATATTTTGAAGTAAAATTCGGGCTCTCTGCACGTATTTGCAGTTTGAAATTACGTCTTTTTATACCGAAAATATGCCATTTACTGAGAGCGACGATGGATCACATTTTGCCCAAACCCTCCCTGCAGTTTTCAAAATATAGCAAACATCCCAATTTCGACGCTTGAGCCATATTTTGGAGCCAAATTCTGGCTCTCAGCATGTATTCCCAGTTTGAAATTACGACTTTTATACCAAAAATATGCCAATTACTGAAAGCGGCGATGGATCACATTTTGCCCAAACCCTCTCTGCAGTTTTCAAATTACGCCAAGAATCCCAAATTCGACCCTTGAGCCATATTTTGGAGCCAAATTCTGGATCTCTGCACATATTCGCAGTTTGAAATTACGATAGGTTTTACCGAAAATATGTCAATTATTGAGAACAGCAATAGGTCACACTTTGCCCAAACCCCCCCTGCAGTTTTCAAAATATCCCAAACATCCCAAATTCGACGCTTGAGCCATATTTTGAAGCCAAATTCGGGCTCTTTGCACGTATTAGCAGTTTGAAATTACGACTTTTTATACCGAAATGATGCCAATTACTGAGAGCGGCGATGGATCACATTTTGCCCAAACCTTCCCTGCAATTTTCAAAATATCCTAAACATCCCAAATTCGAACTTTGAGAATTATTTTGGAGCTAAATTCTGGCTCTCTGCATGTATTCCCTGTTTGAAATTACGACTTTTATACCGAAAATATGACAATTACTGAAAGCAGCGATGGATCACATTTTGCCCAAACCCTCTCTGCAGTTTTCAAATTATCCCAAGCATCCCAAATTCGACCCTTGAGTAATATTTTGGAGCCAAATTCTGGCTCTCAGCACATATTCACAGTTTGAAATTACGATATTTTTTACCGAAAATATGTCAATTACTGTGAGCAGCAATAGGTCACATTTTGCCCAAAATCCCCCCTGTAGTTTTCAAAATATCCCAAACATCCCAAATTCGACCCTTGAGAATTATTTTGGAGCTATATTCTGGCTCTCTGCACGTATTCGCATTTTGAAATTACGACTTTTTATCCCAAACATTCCAAATTTGACGCTTGAAAATAAGCCAATTACTGAAAGCAGTGATGGGTCACATTTTGCCCAAACCCCCCGGCAGTTTGCAAAATATCACAAACATCCCAAATTTGACCCATGAGCTATATTTTGGAGCCAAATTCTGGCTGTCTGCAGGTATTCGCTGTTTGAAATTACGACATTTTATAACGAAAACATGACAATTACTGAAAGCGGCAATGGATCACATTTTGCCTAAACCCTCCCTGCAGTTTTAATATATCCCAAACATCCCAAATTCGACGCTAGAGCCATATTTTGGAGCCAAATTCATGCTCTCTGCACGTATTAGCAGATTGAAATTATAAAATTTTATACCGAAAATATGCCAATTACTGAGTGTAGCGATGGATTACATTTTGCCCAAGCCCTCCCTGCAGTTTTCAAAATATCCCAAACATCCCAAATTCGACCCTTGAGCTATATTTTGGAGCCAAATTTGGCTTTCTGCATGTATTCGCCGTTTGAAATTACGACTTTTTATACCAAAAATATGTCAATTATTGAAAGCAGCGATGGGTCGCATTTTGACGAAACCCTCTCTGCAGTTTTCAAATTATCCCAAGCATTCCAAATTCGACCCTTGAGCCATATTTTGGAGCCAAATTCTGGCTCTCTGCACATATTTGCAGTTTGAAATTACGACATTTTATACTGAAAATATGTCAATAACTGAGAGCAGCGATATGTCACATATTGCCAGAAACCCACCCCCCCTGCAGTATTCAAAATATCCCAAATATCCCAAATTCGACGCTTGAGCCATATTTTGGAGCCAAATTATTGCTCTCTGCACATATTCGCAGTTTGAAATTACGAAATTATACACCGAAGATATGTCAATTACTGCGAGCGGCGAGAGGTCACATTTTACCCCCCCCCCCCCCTGCAGTTTTCAAAATATCTCAAACATCCTAAATTCGAAGCTTGAGCCATATATTGGAGCCAAATTTGGGCTCTCTGCACGAATTCGCAGTCTGAAATTACGTCTCTTTATACCGACAAAATGCCAATTACTGAGACCGGCGATGGGTCACATTTTGCCCAAACCCTCCCTGCAGTTTTAGAAATATCCTAAACATCACAAATTTGACGCTTAAGCCATATTTCTGAGCCAAATTCGGGCTCTCTGCACGTATTCGCTTTTTGAAATTACGACTTTTTATACCGAAAATATGCCAATTGCTGAAAGCAGCGATGGATCGAATTTTGACGAAACCCTCTCTGCAGTTTTCAAATTATCCCAAACACCCCAAATTCGACCCTTGAGCCATACTTTGGAGCCAAATTCCGGCTCTCTGCACATTTTCGCAGTATGAAATTTCGACATTTTATACCGAAAATATATCAATTACTGAGAGCAGCGACAGGTCACATTTTGCCCAAACAACCCCCCCCCCCCCCCACCCTCCCCGGCAGTTTTCGAAATATCCCAAACATCCCAAATTCGACGCTTGAGATATATTTTGAAGTAAAATTCGGGCTCTCTGCACGTATTTGCAGTTTGAAATTACGTCTTTTTATACCGAAAATATGCCATTTACTGAGAGCGACGATGGATCACATTTTGCCCAAACCCTCCCTGCAGTTTTCAAAATATAGCAAACATCCCAATTTCGACGCTTGAGCCATATTTTGGAGCCAAATTCTGGCTCTCAGCATGTATTCCCAGTTTGAAATTACGACTTTTATACCAAAAATATGCCAATTACTGAAAGCGGCGATGGATCACATTTTGCCCAAACCCTCTCTGCAGTTTTCAAATTACGCCAAGAATCCCAAATTCGACCCTTGAGCCATATTTTGGAGCCAAATTCTGGATCTCTGCACATATTCGCAGTTTGAAATTACGATAGGTTTTACCGAAAATATGTCAATTATTGAGAACAGCAATAGGTCACACTTTGCCCAAACCCCCCCTGCAGTTTTCAAAATATCCCAAACATCCCAAATTCGACGCTTGAGCCATATTTTGAAGCCAAATTCGGGCTCTTTGCACGTATTAGCAGTTTGAAATTACGACTTTTTATACCGAAATTATGCCAATTACTGAGAGCGGCGATGGATCACATTTTGCCCAAACCTTCCCTGCAATTTTCAAAATATCCTAAACATCCCAAATTCGAACTTTGAGAATTATTTTGGAGCTAAATTCTGGCTCTCTGCATGTATTCCCTGTTTGAAATTACGACTTTTATACCGAAAATATGACAATTACTGAAAGCAGCGATGGATCACATTTTGCCCAAACCCTCTCTGCAGTTTTCAAATTATCCCAAGCATCCCAAATTCGACCCTTGAGTAATATTTTGGAGCCAAATTCTGGCTCTCAGCACATATTCACAGTTTGAAATTACGATATTTTTTACCGAAAATATGTCAATTACTGTGAGCAGCAATAGGTCACATTTTGCCCAAAATCCCCCCTGTAGTTTTCAAAATATCCCAAACATCCCAAATTCGACCCTTGAGAATTATTTTGGAGCTATATTCTGGCTCTCTGCACGTATTCGCATTTTGAAATTACGACTTTTTATCCCAAACATTCCAAATTTGACGCTTGAAAATAAGCCAATTACTGAAAGCAGTGATGGGTCACATTTTGCCCAAACCCCCCGGCAGTTTGCAAAATATCACAAACATCCCAAATTTGACCCATGAGCTATATTTTGGAGCCAAATTCTGGCTGTCTGCAGGTATTCGCTGTTTGAAATTACGACATTTTATAACGAAAACATGACAATTACTGAAAGCGGCAATGGATCACATTTTGCCTAAACCCTCCCTGCAGTTTTAATATATCCCAAACATCCCAAATTCGACGCTAGAGCCATATTTTGGAGCCAAATTCATGCTCTCTGCACGTATTAGCAGATTGAAATTATAAAATTTTATACCGAAAATATGCCAATTACTGAGTGTAGCGATGGATTACATTTTGCCCAAGCCCTCCCTGCAGTTTTCAAAATATCCCAAACATCCCAAATTCGACCCTTGAGCTATATTTTGGAGCCAAATTTGGCTTTCTGCATGTATTCGCCGTTTGAAATTACGACTTTTTATACCAAAAATATGCCAATTATTGAAAGCAGCGATGGGTCGCATTTTGACGAAACCCTCTCTGCAGTTTTCAAATTATCCCAAGCATTCCAAATTCGACCCTTGAGCCATATTTTGGAGCCAAATTCTGGCTCTCTGCACATATTTGCAGTTTGAAATTACGACATTTTATACTGAAAATATGTCAATAACTGAGAGCAGCGATATGTCACATATTGCCAGAAACCCACCCCCCCTGCAGTATTCAAAATATCCCAAATATCCCAAATTCGACGCCTGCGCCATTTTTTAAGCCAAATTCGGGCTCTCTGCACGTATTCGCAATTTGAAATTACGTCTTTTTATACCGAAAATATGCCATTTACCGAGAGCAACGATGGATCACATTTTGCCCAAACCCTCCCTGCAGTTTTCAAAATATAGCAAACATCCCAAATTCGAAGCTTGAGCCATATTTTGGAGCCAAATTCTGGCTCTCTGCCTGTATTCGCAGTTTGAAATTACGAACTTTTATCCCGAAAATATGCCAATTACTGAGAGCGGCGATGGATCACATTTTGCCCAAACCTTCCCTGCAATTTTCAAAATATCCCAAACATCCCAAGTTCGAACCTTGAGAATTATTTTGGAGCTAAATTCTGGCTCTCTGCACGTATTCGCAGTTTGAAATTACGACTTTTCATCCCAAACATCCCAAAATTGATGCTGGAAAATATGCCAATTACTGAAAGCAGCGATGGGTCACATTTTGCCCAAACCCCCCGGCAGTTTGCAAAATATCCCAAACATCCCAAATACGACCTTTGAGCCATATTTTGGAGCCAAAATCTGGCGTTCTTCGCGTATTCGCAGTTTGAAATTACGACTTTTTATACCGAAAATATATTAATTACTGAGAGCATATCCCAAACATCCTAAATTCGAACCTTGAGCCTTATTTTGGAGCCAAATTCTGACTCTCTGCAAGTATTCGCAGTTTGAAATTACGAATTTTTATATTGAAAATATGCCAATTACTGAAAGCAACGATGGATCACACTTTGCCCAAACCCTCCCTGCAGTTTTCAAAATATCCCAAACATCACAAATTCGACGCTTGAGCCATATTTTGGAGCCAAATTTGGGCTCTCTGCACGTATTCGCAGTTTGAAATTACGTCATTTTATACCGAAAATATGCCAATTACTGAGAGCGTCGATGGGAGTTCAAGAGAGGGAGGCAGAGGCTCATGATAGGGATGCAGGAGCTCAAGAGAGGGGTGCAGAGGCTCAAGAGAGTGATGCAGAGGCTTACGAGAGGGATGCAGAGGCTCAAGAGAGTGATGCAGAGAATCAAGAGAGGGATGCAGAGGCTCAAGAGAATGATGCAGAGGCTCAAGAGAGTGCTGCAGAGGCTCAAGAGAGGGATGCTGAGGTTCCAGAGAGGGATGCAGAGGCTAAAGAGAGTGATGCAGAGGGTGAAGAGAGAGATGTAGAGGCTTAAGAGAGTGATGCAGAGGCTCAAAAGAGTAATGCAGAGGCTCAAGAGAGTGATGCAGAGGCTCAAGAGTGTGATGCAGAGGCTCAAGATAGTGATGCAGAATGTCATGAGAGTGATGCAGAGGCTCAAGAGAGTGATGCAGAGGATCAAGAGAGGTAAGCAGAGGCTTAAGAGAATGATGCAGAGGCCGAAGTGAGTGATGCAGAGGCTTAAGAGAGTGATGCAGAGGCTGAAGAGAGTGTTGCAGATGCTCAGGAGAGAGATGCAGAGGCTCAAGAGAGTGATGCAGAGGCTAAAAAGTGTTGTGCAGAGGCTCAAGAGACTGATGCAGAGGCTTACGAGAGTGATGCAGATAATCAATTGCGGGATGCAGAGGCTTAAGAGAGTGATGCAGAGGCTAAAGAGAGTGATGCAGAGGCTTAAGAGAGGGATGCAGAGGGTCAAGAGATTGATGAAGAGGCTCAAGAGAGTGATGCAGAGGCTCAAGAAAGTGATGCAGAGGCTCAAGAAAGTGATGCAGTGGCTCAAGAGAGTGATGCAGAGGCTTAAGAGAGGGATGCAGAGGCTCACACAAGTGATGCAAAGGCTCAAGAGAGTGATGCAGAGGCTCAAGAGAGTGATGCAGAGGCTCAAGAGAGTGATGCAGTGGCTCAAGAGAGATATGCAGAGGCTTAAGAGAGTGATGCAGAGGCTCAAGAGAGTGATGCAGAGGCTTATGAGAGGGATGCCGAGGCTCAAGAGAGTGATGCAGTGGCTCAAGAGAGGTATGCAGAGGCTTAAGAGAGTGATGCAGAGGCTTATAGAGTGATGCAGAGGCTTACGAGAGGGATGCAGAGGCTGAAGAGAGTGATGCAGAGGCTTAAGAGAGAGATGCAGAAGCTCAAGAGAGTGATGCAGAGGCTAAAGAGAGTGATGCAGAGGCTCTAGAGAGTAATGCAGGGGCTCAAGAGAGGGATGCAGAGGCTCAATAGAGGGATGCAGGGACTCAAGAGAGTTATGCAGAGGCTCATTAGAGTGATGCAGAGGCTTACGAGAGTGATGCAGAGGCTCAAGAAAGGGATGCAGAGGCTGAAGAGAGTGTTGAAGAGGCTCAAGAGAGGGATGCAGAGGCTCAAGAGAGTGATGCAGAGACTCAAGAGAGTTATGCAGAGGCTCATTAGAGTGATGCAGAGGCTTACGAGAGTGATGCAGAGGCTCAAGAAAGGGATGCAGAGGCTTAAGAGAGTGATGCAAAGGCTCAGGAGAGGGATGCAGAGGCTCATGAGAGGGATGCAGGAGTTCAGGAGAGGGATGCAGAGGCTTAAGAGAGTGATGCAGAGGCTTAAGAGAGTGATGCAGAGGCTTAAGAGAGTTATGCAGAGGCTGAAGAGAGTGTTGCAGAGGCTCAAGAGAGGGATGCAGAGGCTCAAGAGAGTGATGCAAAGACTCAAGAGAGTTACGCAGAGGCTCAAGAGAATGGTGCAGAGCCTTACGATAGTGATGCAGAGGCTCAAGAGATTGATGCAGAGGCTTAAGAGAGGGATGCAGAGGCTCAAGAGAGGGATGCAGAGGCTCAAGAGAGGGATGCAGGGGCTCAAGAGAGGGATGCAGAGGCTCAATAAAGGGATGCAGAGGCTTAAGAGAGTGATGCAAAGGCTCAGGAGAGGGATGCAGAGGCTCATGAGAGGGATGCAGGAGTTCAAGAGAGGGATGCAGAGGCTCAAGAAAGGGATGCAGAGGCTTAAGAAAGTGATGCAAAGGCTCAGAATAGTGATGCAGAGGCTTAAGAGGTTGATGCAGAGGCTAAAGAAAGTGATGGAGAGGCTAAGAGAAGGATGCAGGGGCCCAGGAGAGTGATGAAGATGCTCAAGAGAGGGATGCAGAGGATGAAGAGAGTGATGGAGAGGCTCAAGAGAGGGATGCAGGGGCCTAAGAGAGTGATGCAGATGCTTAGGAGAGAGATGCAAAGGGTGAATAGAGGGATGCAGAGGCTCATGAGAGGGATGCAGGAGTTCAAGACAGGGATGCAGAGGCTCATGAGAGGGATGCAGGAGTTCAAGAGAGGGATGCAGAGGTTCAAGAGAGTTTTGCAGAGGCTTAAGAGAGAGATGCTGAGGCTCCAGAGAGGGATGCAGAGGCTTAAGAGAGTGATGCAGAGGCTCAAGAGAGTGATGCAGAGGCTTATGAGAGGGATGCCGAGGCTGAAGAGAGTGATGCAGTGGCTCAAGAGAGGTATGCAGAGGCTTAAGAGAGTGATGCAGAGGCTTATAGAGTGATGCAGAGGCTTACGAGAGGGATGCAGAGGCTGAAGAGAGTGATGCCTCTTGAGCCTCTGCATCACTCTCTTAAGCCTCTGCATCACTCTCGTAAGCCTCTAAATCACTCTCTTCAGCCTCTGCATCACTCGCTTGAGCCCCTGCATCCCTCTCTTGAGCCTCTGCATCACGTTCTTAAGCCTCTGCATCACTCTCTTAAGCCTTTGCATCACTCTCATAAGACTCTGCATCCCACTCTTGAGCCTCTGCGTCACTCTCAAGAGCCTTTGCATCCCTTTCTTGTGCCTCTGCTTCCCTCACTTGAGCCTCTTCATCCCTCTCTTGATCCTCTTCATCCCTCTCTTGAGCCTCTGCATCCCTCTCATAAGCCTCTGCATCACTCTCTTAAGCCTCTACATCACTCTCGTAAGCATCTGAATCACTCTGTTGAGCCTCTGCATCACTCTCTTGAGCCTCTGCATCACTCTCTTGATCCTCTGCATCCCTCTCTTAAGCCTCTGCATCACTCACTTGAGCCCCTGCATCATTCTCTTGAGCCTCTGAATCCCTCTCTTAAGCCTCTACATCATTCTCTTGTGCCTCTGCATCACTCTCATGAACTTGAGTGATGGCTCAAGCGTTGATTTTGGGATGTTTGGGATATTTTGGAAACTGCAGGGAGGGTTTGGGCAAAATGTGATCCATCGCCGCTTTCAGTAATTGGCATATTTTCGGTATAAAAAGTCGTAATTTCAAACAGTGAATACGTGCAGAGAGCCCGTATTTGGCTCGAAAATATGGCTCAAGCGTCGAACTTGGGATGTTTGGGATATTTTGAAAACTGCAGGGAGGGTTTGGGGAAAATGTTATCAATCGCCGCTTTCAGTAATTGTCATGCATCAATGAGCCTCTGCATCCCTCTCATGAGCCTCTGCATCCCTCTCCTGAGCCTTTGCATCACTCTCTTAAGCCTCTGCATCCCTCTCTTGAGCCTCTGCATCACTCTCGTAAGCCTCTGCATCACTCTAATGAGCCTCTGCATAACTCTCTTGAGTCTCTGCATCACTCTTTTGAGCCTCTGTATCCATCTCTTGAGCGTCTGCAACACTCTCTTCAGCCTCTGCATCTCTCTCGTAAGCCTTTGCATCAGTCTCTTGTGCCTCAGCACAACTCTTTTTAGCCTCTGCATAACTCTTTCTTGAACCTCTGCAACACTCTCTTCAGCCTCTGCATCACTCTCTTAAGCCTCTGCATCACTCTCTTCGGCCTCTGCATCACTCTCTTAAGCCTCTGCTTACCCCTCTTGATCCTCTGCATCACTCTCTTGAGCCTCTGTATCACTCTCATGATATTCTGCATCACTCTCTTGAGCCTCTGCATCACTCTCTTGAGCCTCTACATCACACTCTTGAGCCTCTGCATCACTCTCTTGAGCCTCTGCATCGCTCTCTTAAGCCTCTGCATCCCTCCCTTGATCCCCTGCATCCCTCTCTTGAGCCTCTGCATCATTCTCTTGAGCCTCTGCATCTCTCTCTTAAGCCTCTACATCATTCTCATGAGCCTCTGCATTACTCTTTTGAGCCTCTGCATCACTCTCTTAAGCCTCTGCATCACTCTCGTAAGCCTCTGCATCCCTCTCTTGAACTCCTGCATCCCTCTCATGAGACTCTGCATCCCTCTCCTGAGCCTTTGCATCACTCGCTTAAGCCTCTGCATCCCTCTCTTGAGCCTCTGCATCACTCTCGTAAGCCTCTGCATCACTCTAATGAGCCTCTGCATAACTCTCTTCAGTCTCTGCATCACTCTCTTGAGCCTCTGTATCCATCTCTTGAGCGTCTGCAACACTCTCTTCATACTCTGCAACTCTCTCGTAAGCCTCTGCATCAGTCTCTTGAGCCTCAGCACAACTCTTTTTAGCCTCTTCATCACTCTCTTGAGCCTCTGCATCCCTCTCTTGAGCCTCTGCAACACTCTCTTCAGCCTCTGCATCACTCTCTTAAGCCTCTGCATCACTCTCGTCGGCCTCTGCATCACTCTCTTAAGCCTCTGCTTACCTCTCTTGATCCTCTGCATCACTCTCTTGAGCCTCTGCATCACTCTCATGATCCTCTGCATCACTCTCTTGAGCCTTTTCATCACTCTCTTGAACCTCTACATCACCCTCTTGAGCCTCTGCATCACTCGCTTGATCCTCTGCATCGCTCTCCTAAGCCTCTGCATCCCTCAATTGATCCTCTGCATCACTCTTTTGAGCCTCTGCATCATTCTCTTGAGCCTCTGCATCCCTCTCTTAAGCCTATACATCATTCTCTTGAGCCTCTGCATTACTATTTTGAGCCTCTGTATCACTCTCTTAAGCCTCTGCATCTCTCTCTTCACCCTCTTCATCACTCTGTTTAGCCTCTGCATCCCTCTCTGGAGCCTCAGCATCTCTCTCTTAAGCCTCTGCATAACTCTCTTGAACCTCTGCATCCCTCTCTTGAACTCCTGCATCCCTCTCATGAGCCTCTGCATCCCTGTCTTGAACTCCTGCATCAGTCTCATGAGCCTCTGCATCCCTCTATTCAGCCTTTGCATCACTCTCCTGAGCATCTGCATCACTCTCTTAGGCCCCTGCATCCCTCTCTTGAGCCTCTCCATCACTCTCTTCATCCTCTGCATCCCTCTCTTGAGCATCTGCATCACTCTCCTGGGCCCCTGCATCCTTCTCTTAGCCTCTCCATCACTTTCTTGAGCCTCTGCATCAACCTCTTAAGCCTCTGCATCACTATTCTGAGCCTTTGCGTCACTTTCTTAAGCCTCTGCATCCCTTTCTTGAGCCTCTGCATCCCTCTCTTGAACTCCTGCATCCCTCTCATGAGCCTCTGCATCCCTCTCCTGAGCCTTTGCATCACTCTCTTAAGCCTCTGCATCCCTCTATTGAGCCTCTGCATCCCTCTCTTGAGCCCCTGCATCCCTCTCTTCAGCCTCTGCATCCCTCTCTTGAGCCTCTGCATCCCTCGCTTAAGCCTCTGCATCAATCTATTGAGCCTCTGCATCACTCTCGTAAGGCTCTGCACCATTCTCTTGAGACTCTGCGTAACTCTCTTGAGTCTTTGCAACACTCTCTTGAGCCTCTGCATCCCTCTCTTGAACCTCTGTAACACTCTCTTCAGCCTCTGCATAACTCTCTTAAGCCTCTGCATCACTATTCTGAGCCTCTGCATCACTCTCTTAAGCCTCTGCATCACTCTCTTAAGCCTCTGCATCCATCTCCTGAACTCCTGCATCCCTCTCATGAGCCTCTGCATCCCTCTCCTGAGCCTTTGCATCACTCTCTTAAGCCTCTGCATCCCTTTCTTGAGCCTCTGCATCACTCTCGTAAGCCTCTGCATCACTCTAATGAGCCTCTGCATAACTCTCTTGAGTCTCTGCATCACTCTCTTGAGCCTCTGTATCCCTCTCTTGAGCCTCTGCAATACTCTCTTCAGCCTCTGCATCCCTTTCTTGAGCCTCTGCATCACTCTCGTAAGCCTCTGCATCACTCTAATGAGCCTCTGCATAACTCTCTTGAGTCCCTGCATCCCTCTATTGAGCCTCTGCATCCCTCTCTTGAGCCCCTGCATCCCTCTCTAGAGCCTCTGCATCACTCTCTTTAGCCTCTGCATCACTCTCTTGAGCTTCTGCATCTCTCTCTTAAGCCTCTGCATCACTCTCTTCAGCCTCTGCATCCCTCTCGTAAGCCTCTGCATCACTCTATAAGCCTCTGCATCACTCTCTTAAGCCTCTGCATACCTCTCTTGAGCCACTGCATCACTCTCTTGAGCCTCGGCATCCCTCTCATAAGCCTCTGCATCACTCTCTTGAGCCTCTGCATCACTCACTTAAGCCTCTGCATATCTCTCTTGAGCCACTGCATCCCTCTCTTGAGCCACTGCATCACTCTCTTGAGCCTCTGCATCACTCTCTTGAGCCTCTGCATCACTCTCTTGAGCCTCTGCATCACTCTCTTAAGCCTCTGCATCCCTCCCTTGATCCCCTGCATCCCTCTCTTGAGCCTCTGCATCATTCTCTTGAGCCTCTGCATCACTCTCTTGAGCCTCTGTATCCATCTCTTGAGCGTCTGCAACACTCTCTTAATCCTCTGCAACTCTCTCGTAAGCCTCTGCATCAGTCTCTTGAGCCTCAGCACAACTCTTTTCAGCCTCTGCATCACTCTCTTGAGCCTCTGCATCCCTCTCTTGAGCCTCTGCAACACTCTCTTCAGCCTCTGCATCACTCTCTTAAGCCTCTGCATCACTCTCGTCGGCCTCTGCATCACTCTCTTAAGCCTCTGCTTACCTCTCTTGATCCTCTGCATCACTCTCTTGAGCCTCTGCATCACTCTCATGATCCTCTGCATCACTCTCTTGAGCCTTTGGATCACTCTCTTGAACCTCTACATCACCCGCTTGAGCCTCTGCATCACTCTCTTGATCCTCTGCATCGCTCTCCAAAGCCTCTGCATCCCTCAATTGATCCTCTGCATCACTCTTTTGAGCCTCTGCATCATTCTCTTGAGCCTCTGCATCCCTCTCTTAAGCCTATACATCATTCTCTTGAGCCTCTGCATTACTCTTTTGAGCCTCTGCATCACTCTCTTAAGCCTCTGCATCTCTCTCTTCACCCTCTTCATCACTCTCTTTAGCCTCTGCATCCCTCTCTGGAGCCTCAGCGTCTCTCTCTTAAGCCTCTGCAAAACTCTCTTGAGCCTCTGCATCCCTCTCTTGAACTCCTGCATCCCTCTCATGAGCCTCTGCATCCCTGTCTTGAACTCCTGCATCCCTCTCATGAGCCTCTGCATCCCTCTATTCAGCCTTTGCATAACTCTCCTAAGCATCTGCATCACTCTCTTAGGCCCCTGCATCCCTCTCTTGAGCCTCTCCATCACTCTCTTCATCCTCTGCATCCCTCTCTTGAGCATCTGCATCACTCTCCTGGGCCCCTGCATCCTTCTCTTAGCCTCTCCATCACTATTCTGAGCCTTTGCATCACTTTCTTAAGCCTCTGCATCCCTTTCTTGAGCCTCTGCATCCCTCTCTTGAACTCCTGCATCCCTCTCATGAGCCTCTGCATCCCTCTCCTGAGCCTTTGCATCACTCTCTTAAGCCTCTGCATCCCTCTATTGAGCCTCTGCATCCCTCTCTTGAGCCCCTGCATCCCTCTCTTGAGCCTCTGCATCCCTCTCTTGAGCCTCTGCATCACTCTCGTAAGGCTCTGCACCATTCTCTTGAGCCTCTGCGTAACTCTCTTGAGTCTTTGCATCACTCTCTTGAGCCTCTGCATCCCTCTATTGAGCCTCTGCATCCCTCTCTTGAGCCCCTGCATCCCTCTCTTGAGCCTCTGCATCCCTCTCTTGAGCCTCTGCATCCCTCTCTTAAGCCTCTGCATCAATCTCTTGAGCCTCTGCATCACTCTCGTAAGGCTCTGCACCATTCTCTTGAGCCTCTGCGTAACTCTCTTGAGTCTTTGCATCACTCTCTTGAGCCTCTGCATCTCTCTCCTAATCCTCTGCCTCACTTTCGTAAGCCTCTGCATCACTCTCTTGTGCCTCTGCATCCCTCTCTTGAGCCTCTGCATCACTCTCTTAAGCCTATGAATCCCTCTCTTGAGGCCTCTGCATAACTCTGTCGAGCCTCTACATCACTCTCTTGATTTTCTGCATCACTCTCGTTAGCCTCTGAATCACTCTCTCGAGTCTCTGCATCACTCACTTGATCCTCTGCATCACTCTCGTGAGCCTCTGCATCACTCTCTTGAGCCTCTGCATCACTCTCTAAAGCCTCTGCCTCACTCTCTTCAGCCTCTGCATCACTCTCTCAAGCCTCTGCTTCCCTCTCTTGATCCTCTGCATCACTCTCTTGAGCCTCTGCATCACTCTCTTAAGCCTCTGCATCACTCTCGTAAGCCTCTAAATCACTCTCTTCAGCCTCTGCATCACTCGCTTGAGCCCCTGCTTCCCTCTCTTGAGCCTCTGCATCACTTTCTTAAGCCTCTGCATCACTCTCTTAAGCCTTTGCATCACTCTCATAAGACTCTGCATCCCACTCTTGAGCCTCTGCGTCACTCTCAAGAGCCTTTGCATCCCTTTCTTGTGCCTCTGCTTCCCTCACTTGAGCCTCTTCATCCCTCTCTTGATCCTCTTCATCCCTCTCTTGAGCCTCTGCATCCCTCTCATAAGCCTCTGCATCACTCTCTTAAGCCTCTACATCACTCTCGTAAGCATCTGAATCACTCTGTTGAGCCTCTTCATCACTCTCTTGAGCCTCTGCATCACTCTCTTGATCCTCTGCATCCCTCTCTTAAGCCTCTGCATCACTCACTTGAGCCCCTGCATCATTCTCTTGAGCCTCTGAATCCCTCTCTTAAGCCTCTACATCATTCTCTTGTGCATCTGCATCACTCTCATGAACTTGAGTGATGGCTCAAGCGTTGATTTTGGGATGTTTGGGATATTTTGGAAACTGCAGGGAGGGTTTGGGCAAAATGTGATCCATCGCCGCTTTCAGTAATTGGCATATTTTCGGTATAAAAAGTCGTAATTTCAAACAGTGAATACGTGCAGAGAGCCCGTATTTGGCTCGAAAATATGGCTCAAGCGTCGAATTTGGGATGTTTGGGATATTTTGAAAACTGCAGGGAGGGTTTGGGGAAAATGTTATCAATCGCCGCTTTCAGTAATTGTCATGCATCAATGAGCCTCTGCATCCCTCTCATGAGCCTCTGCATCCCTCTCCTGAGCCTTTGCATCACTCTCTTAAGCCTCTGCATCCCTCTCTTGAGCCTCTGCATCACTCTCGTAAGCCTCTGCATCACTCTAATGAGCCTCTGCATAACTCTCTTGAGTCTCTGCATCACTCTTTTGAGCCTCTGTATCCATCTCTTGAGCGTCTGCAACACTCTCTTCAGCCTCTGCATCTCTCTCGTAAGCCTTTGCATCAGTCTCTTGTGCCTCAGCACAACTCTTTTTAGCCTCTGCATCACTCTCTTGAGCCTCTGCAACACTCTCTTCAGCCTCTGCATCACTCTCTTAAGCCTCTGCATCACTCTCTTCGGCCTCTGCATCACTCTCTTAAGCCTCTGCTTACCTCTCTTGATCCTCTGCATCACTCTCTTGAGCCTCTGTATCACTCTCATGATATTCTGCATCACTCTCTTGAGCCTCTGCATCACTCTCTTGAGCCTCTACATCACACTCTTGAGCCTCTGCATCACTCTCTTCAGCCTCTGCATCGCTCTCTTAAGCCTCTGCATCCCTCCCATGATCCCCTGCATCCCTCTCTTGAGCCTCTGCATCATTCTCTTGAGCCTCTGCATCTCTCTCTTAAGCCTCTACATCATTCTCATGAGCCTCTGCATTACTCTTTTGAGCCTCTGCATCACTCTCTTAAGCCTCTGCATCACTCTCGTAAGCCTCTGCATCCCTCTCTTGAACTCCTGCATCCCTCTCATGAGCCTCTGCATCCCTCTCCTGAGCCTTTGCATCACTCTCTTAAGCCTCTGCATCCCTCTCTTGAGCCTCTGCATCACTATCGTAAGCCTCTGCATCACTCTAATGAGCCTCTGCATATTTCTCTTCAGTCTCTGCATCACTCTCTTGAGCCTCTGTATCCATCTCTTGAGCGTCTGCAACACTCTCTTCATACTCTGCAACTCTCTCGTAAGCCTCTGCATCAGTCTCTTGAGCCTCAGCACAACTCTTTTTAGCCTCTTCATCACTCTCTTGAGCCTCTGCATCCCTCTCTTGAGCCTCTGCAACACTCTCTTCAGCCTCTGCATCACTCTCTTAAGCCTCTGCATCACTCTCGTCGGCCTCTGCATCCCTCTCTTAAACCTCTGCTTACCTCTCTTGATCCTCTGCATCACTCTCTTGAGCCTCTGCATCACTCTCATGATCCTCTGCATCACTCTCTTGAGCCTTTGCATCACTCTCTTGAACCTCTACATCACCCTCTTGAGCCTCTGCATCACTCTCTTGATCCTCTGCATCGCTCTCCTAAGCCTCTGCATCCCTCAATTGATCCTCTGCATCACTCTTTTGAGCCTCTGCATCATTCTCTTGAGCCTCTGCATCCCTCTATTAAGCCTATACATCATTCTCTTGAGCCTCTGCATTACTATTTTGAGCCTCTGCATCACTCTCTTAAGCCTCTGCATCTCTCTCTTCACCCTCTTCATCACTCTCTTTAGCCTCTGCATCCCTCTCTGGAGCCTCAGCATCTCTCTCTTAAGCCTCTGCATAACTCTCCTGAGCCTCTGCATCCCTCTCTTGAACTCCTGCATGCCTCTCATGAGCCTCTGCATCCCTGTCTTGAACTCCTGCATCAGTCTCATGAGCCTCTGCATCCCTCTCCTGAGCCTTTGCATCACTCTCTTAAGCCTCTGCATCCCTCTCTTGAGCCTCTGCATCACTCTCGTAAGCCTCTGCATCATTCTATCGAGCCTCTGCATAACTCTAAAAATCTAAAAAAATACGAAACGTCGCTTTATGATTCAAAGTTAAAATCCTCAAATTTGGTATAATAATGACTTTTTTCACGTTTTTCATGTAGTTTGATATTACGTAAATATATTCATTTTTACCAATATTTCTATACTATTTCATGTAGTATCACGATATGTGATTTGGCCTTCAAATCTCAGATTTTCGCATAATATTGCATTTTAAGCAAGTTTTCTTGCATTTTGTTTCGTACTAATAATCATCGAATTTAGCAATATTTTTACCTTTATCATCCCCTTTTCCTTTATGTGATTTAAACAAAATATCATCGAATTAAGCAATATTTTGACGTTTTTCTACGTTTTTGTGAATTTTCAGTTTATTGTTATTATTTCATTAAATATACGAGAAAAATTATGGAAACACATAATTGATCAGAAAATAACCTTAAATACTTCATTTTCAATCATATATTTGTTTCTCGTTAAAATAATGAGTAAGATATTTAAAGGGGGAGAATTTCTGTTTTTATTGCATATATCGACGTTTCAGCCGGAGTAGAAGGGTTTTACGTGTACATCTTCCATCGGTAATATAGACCGAAAATCAGGAACATTTTAGTTAATTTTAATGAAAAGACATTGATTTTTGTCATATGTATTGGAAGCAACATCTTTATACGTCTTTTCTAGGGTCTAAAAAATACGAAACGTCGCTTTATGATTCGAAGTTAAAATCCTCAAATTTGGTATAATAATGACTTTTTTCACGTTTTTCATGTAGTTTGATATTACGTAAATATATTCATTTTTACTAATATTTCGATACTATTTCATGTAGTATCACGATATGTGATTTGGCCTTCAAATCTCAGATTTTCGCTTAATATTGCATTTTAAGCAAGTTTTCTTGCATTTTGTTTCGTACTAAAAATCATCGAATTCAGCAATATTTTGACGTTTATCATCCCCTTTTCCGTTATGTGATATAAACAAAATATAATCGAATTAGGCAATATTTTGCTGTTTTTCCACGTTTTTGTGAATTTTCAGTTTATTGCTATTAATTCATTAAATATACGATAAAAATGATGCAAACACATAATTGATTAGAATTTAACCTTAAACACTTCATTTTCAATCAACTATTTGTTTCTCGTTAAAATACTGAGTAAGATATTTAAAGGGGGAGAATTTCTGTTTTTATTGCATATATCGACGTTTCAGCCGGAGTAGAACGGTTTTACGCAGAGGCTCAAGAGAGGGATGCAGAGGCTTAAGAGAGTGATGCAAAGGCTCAGGAGAGGGATGCAGAGGCTCATGAGAGGGATGCAGAGGCTCATTGATGCATGACAATTACTGAAAGCGGCGATTGATAACATTTTCCCCAAACCCTCCCTGCAGTTTTCAAAATATCCCAAACATCCCAAATTCGACGTTTGAGCCATATTTTCGAGCCAAATACGGGCTCTCTGCACATATTCACTGTTTGAAATTACGACTTTTTATACCGAAAATATGCCAATTACTGAAAGCGGCGATGAATCACATTTTGCCCAAACCCTCCCTGCAGTTTCCAAAATATCCCAAACATCCCAAAATCAACGATTGAGCCATCACTCAAGTTCATGAGAGTGATGCAGAGGCACAAGAGAATGATGTAGAGGCTTAAGAGAGGGATTCAGAGGCTCAAGAGAATGATGCAGGGGCTCAAGTGAGTGATGCAGAGGCTTAAGAGAGGGATGCAGAGGATCAAGAGAGTGATGCAGAGGCTCAAGAGAGTGATGCAGAGGCTCAACAGAGTGATTCAGATGCTTACGAGAGTGATGTAGAGGCTTAAGAGAGTGATGCAGAGGCTTATGAGAGGGATGCAGAGGCTCAAGAGAGGGATGAAGAGGATCAAGAGAGGGATGAAGAGGCTCAAGTGAGGGAAGCAGAGGCACAAGAAAGGGATGCAAAGGCTCTTGAGAGTGACGCAGAGGCTCAAGAGTGGGATGCAGAGTCTTATGAGAGTGATGCAAAGGCTAAAGAGAGTGATGCAGAGGCTTAAGAAAGTGATGCAGAGGCTCAAGAGAGGGATGCAGGGGCTCAAGCGAGTGATGCAAAGGCTGAAGAGAGTGATTTAGAGGCTTACGAGAGTGATGCAGAGGCTTAAGAGAGTGATGCAGAGGCTCAAGAGAGTGATGCAGAGGATCAAGAGAGGGAAGCAGAGGCTTGAGAGAGTGATGCAGAGGCTGAAGAGAGTGAGGCAGAGGCTATAGAGCTTAAAATACAATATTATGCGAAATTCTGAGATTTAAAGGCCAAATCAAATATCGTGATACTACATGAAATAGTATCGAAATATTGGTAAAAATGAATATACTTACGTAATATCAAACTACATAAAAAACGTGAAAAAAGTCACTATTACGCCAAATTTGTGGATTTTAACTTCGAATCATAGAGCGAGGTTTCGTATAATTTAGATCCAAGAAAAGACATATGACAATGTTGTTTCCAATACAAATGATAAAAATCAATGTGTTTTCATTAGAATTGACTAAAATGTTCCTGATTTTCCGTTTATATTACCGATGGAAAATGTACACGTAAAACCGCTCTATTCCGGCTGAAACGTCGATATATGCAATAAAAACCGAACTTCTCCCCTTTTCAATATCTTACTCAGTATTTCAACGAGTAACAAATAGATGATTGAAAATGAACTATTTAAGGTTATTATCTAATCAATTATGTGTTTGTCTCATTTTTATCGTATATTCAATGAATTAATAACAATAAACTGGAAATTCACAAAAACATTGAAAAACAGCAAAATATTGCCTAATTCGATGTTATTTTGTTTATATCACATAAAGTAAAAAGGGGATGATAAACGTCAAAATATTAATAAATTCGATGATTTTTAGTACGAAACAAAATGCAAGAAAACTTGCTTAAAAAGCAATATTATGCGAAATTCTGAGAATTGAAGGCCAAATCACATATCGTGATACTACATGAAATAGTATCGAAATATTGGTAAAAATTAATATATTTATGTAATATCAAACTACATGAAAAACGTGAAAAAAGTTACTATTATACCAAATTTGAGGATTTTCACTTCGAATCATAAAGCGAGGTATCGTATTATTTAGATCCAAGAAAAGACACATGACAATGTTGTTTCCAATACAAATGATAAAAATCAATGTGTTTTCATTAGAATTGACTAAAATGTTCCTGATTTTCCGTTTATATTACCGATGGAAGATGTACACGTAAAACCGCTGTATTCCGGCAGAAACGTCGACATATGCAATAAAAACCGAACTTCTCCCCTTTTCCATATCTTACTCAGTATTTCAACGAGAAACAAATAGATGATTGAAAATTAAGTATTTAAGGTTATTATCTAATCAATTATGTGTTTGTCTCATTTTTATCGAATATTTCATGAATAATAACAATAAACTAGAAATTCCCAAAAACGTTGAAAAAACGCAAAATATTGCTTAATTCGATGATATTTTGTTTATATCACATTAAAGAAAAGGGGGATGATAAACGTCAAAATATTACTAAATTCGATGATTTTTAGTACGAAACAAAATGCAAAAAAACTTGCTTCAAATGCAATATTATGCGAAATTCTGAGATTTGAAGGCCAAATCACATATCGTGATACTACATGAAATAGTATCGAAATATTGGTAAAAATGAATATATTTATGTAATATCAAACTACATTAAAAACGTGAAAAAAGACTATTATTCCAAATTTGAGGATTTTAACTTCGAATCATAGAGCGAGCTTTTGTATTATTTAGATCCAAGAAAAGACATATGACAATGTTGTTTCCAATACAAATGATAAAAATCAATGTGTTTTCATTAGAATTAACTAAAATGTTCCTGATTTTCCGTTTATATTACCGATGGAAGATGTACACGTAAAACCGCACAATTCCGGCTGAAACGTCGATATATGCAATAAAAACCGAACTTCTCCCCTTTTCAATATCTTACTCAGTATTTCAACGAGTAACAAATAGATGATTAAAAATGAAGTATTTAAGGTTATTATCTAATCAATTATGTGTTTGTCTCATTTTTCCCGTATATTCAATGAATTAATAACAATAAACTGGAAATTCACAAAAACATTGAAAAACAGCAAAATATTGCCTAATTCGATGATATTTTGTTTATATCACATAAAGTAAAAAGGGGATGATAAACGTCAAAATATTAATAAATTCGATGATTTTTAGTACGAAACAAAATGCAAGAAAACTTGCTTAAAATGCAATATTATTCGAAATTCTGAGAATTGAAGGCCAAATCACATATCGTGATACTACATGAAATAGTATCGAAATATTGGTAAAAATGAATATATTTATGTAATATCAAGCTACATGAAAAACGTGAAAAAAGTTACTATTATACCAAATTTGAGGATTTTAACTTCGAATCATAAAGCGAGGTTTCGTATTATTTAGATCCAAGAAAAGACATATGACAATATTGTTTCCAATACAAATGATAAAAATCAATGTCTTTTCATTAGAATTGACTAAAATGTTCCTGATTTTCCGTTTATATTACCGATGGAAGATGTACACGTAAAACCGCTCTATTCCGGCTGAAACGTCGATATATGCAATAAAAACCGAACTTCTCCCCTTTTCCATATCTTACTCAGTATTTCAACGAGAAACAAATAGATGATTGAAAATGAAGTATTTAAGGTTATTATCTAATCAATTATGTGTTTGTCTCATTTTTATCATATATTTCATGAATTAATAACAATAAACTGAAAATTCACAAAAACGTTAAAAAATGGCAAAATATTGCCTAATTCGATGATATTTTGTTTATATCACATAAAGGAAAAGTGGATGATAAACGTCAAAATATTGCTAAATTCGATGATGTTTAGTAAGAAACAAAATGCAAGAAAACTTGCCTAAAATGCAATATTATTCGAAAATCTGAGATATGAAGGCCAAATCATATATCGTGATACTACATGAAATAGTATCGAAATATTGGTAAAAATGAATATACTTACGTAATATCAAACTACATAAAAAACGTGAAAAAAGTCACTATTACGCCAAATTTGTGGATTTTAACTTCGAATCATAGAGGGAGGTTTCGTATAATTTAGATCCAAGAAAAGACATATGACAATGTTGTTTCCAATACAAATGATAAAAATCAATGTGTTTTCATTAGAATTGACTAAAATGTTCCTGATTTTCCGTTTATATTACCGATGGAAAATGTACACGTAAAACCGCTCTATTCCGGCTGAAACGTCGATATATGCAATAAAAACCGAACTTCTCCCCTTTTCAATATCTTACTCAGTATTTCAACGAGTAACAAATAGATGATTGAAAATGAAGTATTTAAGGTTATTATCTAATCAATTATGTGTTTGTCTCATTTTTATCGTATATTCAATGAATTAATAACAATAAACTGGAAATTCACAAAAACATTGAAAAACAGCAAAATATTGCCTAATTCGATGATATTTTGTTTATATCACATAAAGTAAAAAGGGGATGATAAACGTCAAAATATTAATAAATTCGATGATTTTTAGTACGAAACAAAATGCAAGAAAACTTGCTTAAAAAGCAATATTATGCGAAATTCTGAGAATTGAAGGCCAAATCACATATCGTGATACTACATGAAATAGTATCGAAATATTGGTAAAAATTAATATATTTATGTAATATCAAACTACATGAAAAACGTGAAAAAAGTAACTATTATACCAAATTTGAGGATTTTAACTTCGAATCATAAAGCGAGGTTTCGTATTATTTAGATCCAAGAAAAGACACATGACAATGTTGTTTCCAATACAAATGATAAAAATCAATGTGTTTTCATTAGAATTAGCTAAAATGTTCCTGATTTTCCGTTTATATTACCGATGGAAGATGTACACGTAAAACCGCTGTATTCCGGCAGAAACGTCGACATATGCAATAAAAACCGAACTTCTCCCCTTTTCCATATCTTACTCAGTATTTCAGCGAGAAACAAATAGATGATTGAAAATTAAGTATTTAAGGTTATTATCTAATCAATTATGTGTTTGTCTCATTTTTATCGTATATTTCATGAATTAATAACAATAAACTGAAAATTCACAAAAACGTTAAAAAATGGCAAAATATTGCCTAATTCGATGATATTTTGTTTATATCACATAAAGGAAAAGGGGATGATAAACGTCAAAATATTGCTAAATTCGATGATGTTTAGTAAGAAACAAAATGCAAGAAAACTTGCCTAAAATGCAATATTATTCGAAAATCTGAGATATGAAGGCCAAATCATATATCGTGATACTACATGAACAAGTATCGAAATATTGGTAAAAATGAATATACTTACGTAATATCAAACTACATAAAAAACGTGAAAAAATTCACTATTACGCCAAATTTGTGGATTTTAACTTCGAATCATAAAGCGAGGTTTCGTATAATTTAGATCCAAGAAAAGACATATGACAATGTTGTTTCCAATACAAATGATAAAAATCAATGTGTTTTCATTAGAATTGACTAAAATGTTCCTGATTTTCCGTTTATATTACCGATGGAAGATGTACACGTAAAACCGCTCTATTCCGGCTGAAACGTCGATATATGCAATAAAAACCGAACTTCTCCCCTTTTCCATATCTTACTCAGTATTTCAACCAGAAACAAATAGATGATTGAAAATGAAGTACTTAAGGTTATTATCTAATCAATTATGTGTTAGTCTCATTTTTATCGAATATTTCATGAATAATAACAATAAACTAGAAATTCCCAAAAACGTTGAAAAAACGCAAAATATTGCTTAATTCGATGATATTTTGTTTATATCACATTAAAGAAAAGGGGGATGATAAACGTCAAAATATTACTAAATTCGATGATTTTTAGTACGAAACAAAATGCAAAAAAACTTGCTTAAAATGCAATATTATGCGAAATTCTGAGATTTGAAGGCCAAATCACATATCGTGAAACTACATGAAATAGTATCGAAATATTGGTAAAAATGAATATATTTATGTAATATCAAACTACATTAAAAACGTGAAAAAAGACTATTATTCCAAATTTGAGGATTTTAACTTCGAATCATAGAGCGAGCTTTTGTATTATTTAGATCCAAGAAAAGACATATGACAATGTTGTTTCCAATACAAATGATAAAAATCAATGTGTTTTCATTAGAATTAACTAAAATGTTCCTGATTTTCCGTTTATATTACCGATGGAAGATGTACACGTAAAACCGCACAATTCCGGCTGAAACGTCGATATATGCAATAAAAACCGAAATTCTCCCCTTTTCCATATCTTACTCAGTATTTCAACGAGAAACAAATAGATGATTGAAAATGAAGTATTTAAGGTTATTATCTAATCAATTATGTGTTTGTCTCATTTTTATCGTATATATATTGAATTAGTAACAAAAAACTTGAAATTCACAAAAACGTTGAAAAACAGCAAAATATTGCCTAATTCGATGATATTTTGTTTATATCACATAAAGGAAACGGGGGATGATAAACGTCAAAATTTTGCTAAATTCGATGATTTTTAGTACGAAACAAAATGCAAGAAAACTTGCTTAAAATGCAATTTTAGGCGAGAATCTGAGATATGAAGGCCAAATCACATATCGTGATACTACATGAAATAGTATCGAAATATTGGTAAAAATGAATATACTTATGTAATATCAAACTACATAAAAAACGTGAAAAAAGTCACTATTACGCCAAATTTGTGGATTTTAACTTCGAATCATAAAGCGAGGTTTCGTATTATTTAGATCCAAGAAAAGACATATGACAATGTTGTTTCCAATACAAATGATAAAAATCAATTAGTTTTCATTAGAATTGACTAAAATGTTCCTGATTTTTCGTTTATATTACCGATGGAAGATGTACACGTAAACCCGCTCAATTCCGGCTGAAACGTCGATATATGCAATAAAAACCGAACTTCTCCCCTTTTCCATATCTTACTCAGTATTTCAACGAGAAACAAATAGATGATTGAAAATGAAGTATTTAAGGTTATTATTTAATCAATTATGTGTTTGTCTCATTTTTATCGTATATATAATGAATTAGTAACAATAAACTGGAAATTCACAAAAACGTGAAAAACAGCAAAATATTGCCTAATTCGATGATATTTTGTTTATATCACATAAAGGAAAAGGGGGATGATAAACGTCAAAATATTGCTAAATTCGATGATTTTTAGTACGAAGAAAATGCAAGAAAACTTGCTTAAAATACAACATTATGCGAAATTCTGAGATTTAAAGGCCAAATCAAATATCGTGATACTACATGAAATAGTATCGAAATATTGGTAAAAATGAATATTCTTACGTAATATCAAACTACATAAAAAACGTGAAAAAAGTCACTATTACGCCAAATTTGTGGATTTTAACTTCGAATCATAAAGCGAGGTTTCGTATAATTTAGATCCAAGAAAAGACATATGACAATATTGTTTCCAATACAAATGATAAAAATCAATGTGTTTTCATTAGAATGAACTAAAATGTTCCTGATTTTCCGTTTATATTACCGATGGAAGATGTACACGTAAAACCGCTCTATTCCGGCTGAAACGTCGATATATGCAATAAAAACCGAACTTCTCCCCTTTTCAATATCTTACTCAGTATTTCAACGAGTAACAAATAGATGATTAAAAATGAAGTATTTAAGGTTATTATCTAATCAATTATGTGTTTGTCTCATTTTTCCCGTATATTCAATGAATTAATAACAATAAACTGGAAATTCACAAAAACATTGAAAAACAGCAAAATATTGCCTAATTCGATGATATTTTGTTTATATCACATAAAGTAAAAAGGGGATGATAAACGTCAAAATATTAATAAATTCGATGATTTTTAGTACGAAACAAAATGCAAGAAAACTTGCTTAAAATGCAATATTATTCGAAATTCTGAGAATTGAAGGCCAAATCACATATCGTGATACTACATGAAATAGTATCGAAATATTGGTAAAAATGAATATATTTATGTAATATCAAGCTACATGAAAAACGTGAAAAAAGTTACTATTATACCAAACTTGAGGATTTTAACTTCGAATCATAAAGCGAGGTTTCGTATTATTTAGATCCAAGAAAAGACATATGACAATATTGTTTCCAATACAAATGATAAAAATCAATGTCTTTTCATTAGAATTGACTAAAATGTTCCTGATTTTCCGTTTATATTACCGATGGAAGATGTACACGTAAAACCGCTCTATTCCGGCTGAAACGTCGATATATGCAATAAAAACCGAACTTCTCCCCTTTTCCATATCTTACTCAGTATTTCAACGAGAAACAAATAGATGATTGAAAATGAAGTATTTAAGGTTATTATCTAATCAATTATGTGTTTGTCTCATTTTTATCATATATTTCATGAATTAATAACAATAAACTGAAAATTCACAAAAACGTTAAAAAATGGCAAAATATTGCCTAATTCGATGATATTTTGTTTATATCACATAAAGGAAAAGTGGATGATAAACGTCAAAATATTGCTAAATTCGATGATGTTTAGTAAGAAACAAAATGCAAGAAAACTTGCCTAAAATGCAATATTATTCGAAAATCTGAGATATGAAGGCCAAATCATATATCGTGATACTACATGAAATAGTATCGAAATATTGGTAAAAATGAATATACTTACGTAATATCAAACTACATAAAAAACGTGAAAAAAGTCACTATTACGCCAAATTTGTGGATTTTAACTTCGAATCATAGAGGGAGGTTTCGTATAATTTAGATCCAAGAAAAGACATATGACAATGTTGTTTCCAATACAAATGATAAAAATCAATGTGTTTTCATTAGAATTGACTAAAATGTTCCTGATTTTCCGTTTATATTACCGATGGAAAATGTACACGTAAAACCGCTCTATTCCGGCTGAAACGTCGATATATGCAATAAAAACCGAACTTCTCCCCTTTTCAATATCTTACTCAGTATTTCAACGAGTAACAAATAGATGATTGAAAATGAAGTATTTAAGGTTATTATCTAATCAATTATGTGTTTGTCTCATTTTTATCGTATATTCAATGAATTAATAACAATAAACTGGAAATTCACAAAAACATTGAAAAACAGCAAAATATTGCCTAATTCGATGATATTTTGTTTATATCACATAAAGTAAAAAGGGGATGATAAACGTCAAAATATTAATAAATTCGATGATTTTTAGTACGAAACAAAATGCAAGAAAACTTGCTTAAAAAGCAATATTATGCGAAATTCTGAGAATTGAAGGCCAAATCACATATCGTGATACTACATGAAATAGTATCGAAATATTGGTAAAAATTAATATATTTATGTAATATCAAACTACATGAAAAACGTGAAAAAAGTAACTATTATACCAAATTTGAGGATTTTAACTTCGAATCATAAAGCGAGGTTTCGTATTATTTAGATCCAAGAAAAGACACATGACAATGTTGTTTCCAATACAAATGATAAAAATCAATGTGTTTTCATTAGAATTAACTAAAATGTTCCTGATTTTCCGTTTATATTACCGATGGAAGATGTACACGTAAAACCGCTGTATTCCGGCAGAAACGTCGACATATGCAATAAAAACCGAACTTCTCCCCTTTTCCATATCTTACTCAGTATTTCAACGAGAAACAAATAGATGATTGAAAATTAAGTATTTAAGGTTATTATCTAATCAATTATGTGTTTGTCTCATTTTTATCGTATATTTCATGAATTAATAACAATAAACTGAAAATTCACAAAAACGTTAAAAAATGGCAAAATATTGCCTAATTCGATGATATTTTGTTTATATCACATAAAGGAAAAGGGGATGATAAACGTCAAAATATTGCTAAATTCGATGATGTTTAGTAAGAAACAAAATGCAAGAAAACTTGCCTAAAATGCAATATTATTCGAAAATCTGAGATATGAAGGCCAAATCATATATCGTGATACTACATGAACAAGTATCGAAATATTGGTAAAAATGAATATACTTACGTAATATCAAACTACATAAAAAACGTGAAAAAATTCACTATTACGCCAAATTTGTGGATTTTAACTTCGAATCATAAAGCGAGGTTTCGTATAATTTAGATCCAAGAAAAGACATATGACAATGTTGTTTCCAATACAAATGATAAAAATCAATGTGTTTTCATTAGAATTGACTAAAATGTTCCTGATTTTCCGTTTATATTACCGATGGAAGATGTACACGTAAAACCGCTCTATTCCGGCTGAAACGTCGATATATGCAATAAAAACCGAACTTCTCCCCTTTTCCATATCTTACTCAGTATTTCAACCAGAAACAAATAGATGATTGAAAATGAAGTACTTAAGGTTATTATCTAATCAATTATGTGTTAGTCTCATTTTTATCGAATATTTCATGAATAATAACAATAAACTAGAAATTCCCAAAAACGTTGAAAAAACGCAAAATATTGCTTAATTCGATGATATTTTGTTTATATCACATTAAAGAAAAGGGGGATGATAAACGTCAAAATATTACTAAATTCGATGATTTTTAGTACGAAACAAAATGCAAAAAAACTTGCTTAAAATGCAATATTATGCGAAATTCTGAGATTTGAAGGCCAAATCACATATCGTGATACTACATGAAATAGTATCGAAATATTGGTAAAAATGAATATATTTATGTAATATCAAACTACATTAAAAACGTGAAAAAAGACTATTATTCCAAATTTGAGGATTTTAACTTCGAATCATAGAGCGAGCTTTTGTATTATTTAGATCCAAGCAAAGACATATGACAATGTTGTTTCCAATACAAATGATAAAAATCAATGTGTTTTCATTAGAATTAACTAAAATGTTCCTGATTTTCCGTTTATATTACCGATGGAAGATGTACACGTAAAACCGCACAATTCCGGCTGAAACGTCGATATATGCAATAAAAACCGAAATTCTCCCCTTTTCCATATCTTACTCAGTATTTCAACGAGAAACAAATAGATGATTGAAAATGAAGTATTTAAGGTTATTATCTAATCAATTATGTGTTTGTCTCATTTTTATCGTATATATATTGAATTAGTAACAATAAACTTGAAATTCACAAAAACGTTGAAAAACAGCAAAATATTGCCTAATTCGATGATATTTTGTTTATATCACATAAAGGAAACGGGGGATGATAAACGTCAAAATTTTGCTAAATTCGATGATTTTTAGTACGAAACAAAATGCAAGAAAACTTGCTTAAAATGCAATTTTAGGCGAGAATCTGAGATATGAAGGCCAAATCACATATCGTGATACTACATGAAATAGTATCGAAATATTGGTAAAAATGAATATACTTATGTAATATCAAACTACATAAAAAACGTGAAAAAAGTCACTATTACGCCAAATTTGTGGATTTTAACTTCGAATCATAAAGCGAGGTTTCGTATTATTTAGATCCAAGAAAAGACATATGACAATGTTGTTTCCAATACAAATGATAAAAATCAATTAGTTTTCATTAGAATTGACTAAAATGTTCCTGATTTTTCGTTTATATTACCGATGGAAGATGTACACGTAAACCCGCTCAATTCCGGCTGAAACGTCGATATATGCAATAAAAACCGAACTTCTCCCCTTTTCCATATCTTACTCAGTATTTCAACGAGAAACAAATAGATGATTGAAAATGAAGTATTTAAGGTTATTATTTAATCAATTATGTGTTTGTCTCATTTTTATCGTATATATAATGAATTAGTAACAATAAACTGGAAATTCACAAAAACGTGAAAAACAGCAAAATATTGCCTAATTCGATGATATTTTGTTTATATCACATAAAGGAAAAGGGGGATGATAAACGTCAAAATATTGCTAAATTCGATGATTTTTAGTACGAAGAAAATGCAAGAAAACTTGCTTAAAATACAATATTATGCGAAATTCTGAGATTTAAAGGCCAAATCAAATATCGTGATACTACATGAAATAGTATCGAAATATTGGTAAAAATGAATATTCTTACGTAATATCAAACTACATAAAAAACGTGAAAAAAGTCACTATTACGCCAAATTTGTGGATTTTAACTTCGAATCATAAAGCGAGGTTTCGTATAATTTAGATCCAAGAAAAGACATATGACAATATTGTTTCCAATACAAATGATAAAAATCAATGTGTTTTCATTAGAATGAACTAAAATGTTCCTGATTTTCCGTTTATATTACCGATGGAAGATGTACACGTAAAACCGCTCTATTCCGGCTGAAACGTCGATATATGCAATAAAAACCGAACTTCTCCCCTTTTCAATATCTTACTCAGTATTTCAACGAGTAACAAATAGATGATGAAAAATGAAGTATTTAAGGTTATTATCTAATCAATTATGTGTTTGTCTCATTTTTCCCGTATATTCAATGAATTAATAACAATAAACTGGAAATTCACAAAAACATTGAAAAACATCAAAATATTGCCTAATTCGATGATATTTTGTTTATATCACATAAAGTAAAAAGGGGATGATAAACGTCAAAATATTAATAAATTCGATGATTTTTAGTACGAAACAAAATGCAAGAAAACTTGCTTAAAATGCAATATTATTCGAAATTCTGAGAATTGAAGGCCAAATCACATATCGTGATACTACATGAAATAGTATCGAAATATTGGTAAAAATGAATATATTTATGTAATATCAAGCTACATGAAAAACGTGAAAAAAGTTACTATTATACCAAATTTGAGGATTTTAACTTCGAATCATAAAGCGAGGTTTCGTATTATTTAGATCCAAGAAAAGACACATGACAATGTTGTTTCCAATACAAATGATAAAAATCAATGTGTTTTCATTAGAATTAACTAAAATGTTCCTGATTTTCCGTTTATATTACCGATGGAAGATGTACACGTAAAACCGCTGTATTCCGGCAGAAACGTCGACATATGCAATAAAAACCGAACTTCTCCCCTTTTCCATATCTTACTCAGTATTTCAACGAGAAACAAATAGATGATTGAAAATTAAGTATTTAAGGTTATTATCTAATCAATTATGTGTTTGTCTCATTTTTATCGTATATTTCATGAATTAATAACAATAAACTGAAAATTCACAAAAACGTTAAAAAATGGCAAAATATTGCCTAATTCGATGATATTTTGTTTATATCACATAAAGGAAAAGGGGATGATAAACGTCAAAATATTGCTAAATTCGATGATGTTTAGTAAGAAACAAAATGCAAGAAAACTTGCCTAAAATGCAATATTATTCGAAAATCTGAGATATGAAGGCCAAATCATATATCGTGATACTACATGAACAAGTATCGAAATATTGGTAAAAATGAATATACTTACGTAATATCAAACTACATAAAAAACGTGAAAAAATTCACTATTACGCCAAATTTGTGGATTTTAACTTCGAATCATAAAGCGAGGTTTCGTATAATTTAGATCCAAGAAAAGACATATGACAATGTTGTTTCCAATACAAATGATAAAAATCAATGTGTTTTCATTAGAATTGACTAAAATGTTCCTGATTTTCCGTTTATATTACCGATGGAAGATGTACACGTAAAACCGCTCTATTCCGGCTGAAACGTCGATATATGCAATAAAAACCGAACTTCTCCCCTTTTCCATATCTTACTCAGTATTTCAACCAGAAACAAATAGATGATTGAAAATGAAGTACTTAAGGTTATTATCTAATCAATTATGTGTTAGTCTCATTTTTATCGAATATTTCATGAATAATAACAATAAACTAGAAATTCCCAAAAACGTTGAAAAAACGCAAAATATTGCTTAATTCGATGATATTTTGTTTATATCACATTAAAGAAAAGGGGGATGATAAACGTCAAAATATTACTAAATTCGATGATTTTTATTACGAAACAAAATGCAAAAAAACTTGCTTAAAATGCAATATTATGCGAAATTCTGAGATTTGAAGGCCAAATCACATATCGTGATACTACATGAAATAGTATCGAAATATTGGTAAAAATGAATATATTTATGTAATATCAAACTACATTAAAAACGTGAAAAAAGACTATTATTCCAAATTTGAGGATTTTAACTTCGAATCATAGAGCGAGCTTTTGTATTATTTAGATCCAAGAAAAGACATATGACAATGTTGTTTCCAATACAAATGATAAAAATCAATGTGTTTTCATTAGAATTAACTAAAATGTTCCTGATTTTCCGTTTATATTACCGATGGAAGATGTACACGTAAAACCGCACAATTCCGGCTGAAACGTCGATATATGCAATAAAAACCGAAATTCTCCCCTTTTCCATATCTTACTCAGTATTTCAACGAGAAACAAATAGATGATTGAAAATGAAGTATTTAAGGTTATTATCTAATCAATTATGTGTTTGTCTCATTTTTATCGTATATATATTGAATTAGTAACAATAAACTTGAAATTCACAAAAACGTTGAAAAACAGCAAAATATTGCCTAATTCGATGATATTTTGTTTATATCACATAAAGGAAACGGGGGATGATAAACGTCAAAATTTTGCTAAATTCGATGATTTTTAGTACGAAACAAAATGCAAGAAAACTTGCTTAAAATGCAATTTTAGGCGAGAATCTGAGATATGAAGGCCAAATCACATATCGTGATACTACATGAAATAGTATCGAAATATTGGTAAAAATGAATATACTTATGTAATATCAAACTACATAAAAAACGTGAAAAAAGTCACTATTACGCCAAATTTGTGGATTTTAACTTCGAATCATAAAGCGAGGTTTCGTATTATTTAGATCCAAGAAAAGACATATGACAATGTTGTTTCCAATACAAATGATAAAAATCAATTAGTTTTCATTAGAATTGACTAAAATGTTCCTGATTTTTCGTTTATATTACCGATGGAAGATGTACACGTAAACTCGCTCAATTCCGGCTGAAACGTCGATATATGCAATAAAAACCGAACTTCTCCCCTTTTCCATATCTTACTCAGTATTTCAACGAGAAACAAATAGATGATTGAAAATGAAGTATTTAAGGTTATTATTTAATCAATTATGTGTTTGTCTCATTTTTATCGTATATATAATGAATTAGTAACAATAAACTGGAAATTCACAAAAACGTGAAAAACAGCAAAATATTGCCTAATTCGATGATATTTTGTTTATATCACATAAAGGAAAAGGGGGATGATAAACGTCAAAATATTGCTAAATTCGATGATTTTTAGTACGAAGAAAATGCAAGAAAACTTGCTTAAAATACAACATTATGCGAAATTCTGAGATTTAAAGGCCAAATCAAATATCGTGATACTACATGAAATAGTATCGAAATATTGGTAAAAATGAATATTCTTACGTAATATCAAACTACATAAAAAACGTGAAAAAAGTCACTATTACGCCAAATTTGTGGATTTTAACTTCGAATCATAAAGCGAGGTTTCGTATAATTTAGATCCAAGAAAAGACATATGACAATATTGTTTCCAATACAAATGATAAAAATCAATGTGTTTTCATTAGAATGAACTAAAATGTTCCTGATTTTCCGTTTATATTACCGATGGAAGATGTACACGTAAAACCGCTCTATTCCGGCTGAAACGTCGATATATGCAATAAAAACCGAACTTCTCCCCTTTTCAATATCTTACTCAGTATTTCAACGAGTAACAAATAGATGATTAAAAATGAAGTATTTAAGGTTATTATCTAATCAATTATGTGTTTGTCTCATTTTTCCCGTATATTCAATGAATTAATAACAATAAACTGGAAATTCACAAAAACATTGAAAAACAGCAAAATATTGCCTAATTCGATGATATTTTGTTTATATCACATAAAGTAAAAAGGGGATGATAAACGTCAAAATATTAATAAATTCGATGATTTTTAGTACGAAACAAAATGCAAGAAAACTTGCTTAAAATGCAATATTATTCGAAATTCTGAGAATTGAAGGCCAAATCACATATCGTGATACTACATGAAATAGTATCGAAATATTGGTAAAAATGAATATATTTATGTAATATCAAGCTACATGAAAAACGTGAAAAAAGTTACTATTATACCAAATTTGAGGATTTTAACTTCGAATCATAAAGCGAGGTTTCGTATTATTTAGATCCAAGAAAAGACATATGACAATATTGTTTCCAATACAAATGATAAAAATCAATGTATTTTCATTAGAATTGACTAAAATGTTCCTGATTTTCCGTTTATATTACCGATGGAAGATGTACACGTAAAACCGCTCTATTCCGGCTGAAACGTCGATATATGCAATAAAAACCGAACTTCTCCCCTTTTCCATATCTTACTCAGTATTTCAACGAGAAAGAAATAGATGATTGAAAATGAAGTATTTAAGGTTATTATCTAATCAATTATGTGTTTGTCTCATTTTTATCATATATTTCATGAATTAATAACAATAAACTGAAAATTCACAAAAACGTTAAAAAATGGCAAAATATTGCCTAATTCGATGATATTTTGTTTATATCACATAAAGGAAAAGTGGATGATAAACGTCAAAATATTGCTAAATTCGATGATGTTTAGTAAGAAACAAAATGCAAGAAAACTTGCCTAAAATGCAATATTATTCGAAAATCTGAGATATGAAGGCCAAATCATATATCGTGATACTACATGAAATAGTATCGAAATATTGGTAAAAATGAATATACTTACGTAATATCAAACTACATAAAAACTGTGAAAAAAGTCACTATTACGCCAAATTTGTGGATTTTAACTTCGAATCATAGAGGGAGGTTTCGTATAATTTAGATCCAAGAAAAGACATATGACAATGTTGTTTCCAATACAAATGATAAAAATCAATGTGTTTTCATTAGAATTGACTAAAATGTTCCTGATTTTCCGTTTATATTACCGATGGAAAATGTACACGTAAAACCGCTCTATTCCGGCTGAAACGTCGATATATGCAATAAAAACCGAACTTCTCCCCTTTTCAATATCTTACTCAGTAATTTCAACGAGTAACAAATAGATGATTGAAAATGAAGTATTTAAGGTTATTATCTAATCAATTATGTGTTTGTCTCATTTTTATCGTATATTCAATGAATTAATAACAATAAACTGGAAATTCACAAAAACATTGAAAAACAGCAAAATATTGCCTAATTCGATGATATTTTGTTTATATCACATAAAGTAAAAAGGGGATGATAAACGTCAAAATATTAATAAATTCGATGATTTTTAGTACGAAACAAAATGCAAGAAAACTTGCTAAAAAGCAATATTATGCGAAATTCTGAGAATTGAAGGCCAAATCACATATCGTGATACTACATGAAATAGTATCGAAATATTGGTAAAAGTTAATATATTTATGTAATATCAAACTACATGAAAAACGTGAAAAAAGTAACTATTATACCAAATTTGAGGATTTTAACTTCGAATCATAAAGCGAGGTTTCGTATTATTTAGATCCAAGAAAAGACACATGACAATGTTGTTTCCAATACAAATGATAAAAATCAATGTGTTTTCATTAGAATTAACTAAAATGTTCCTGATTTTCCGTTTATATTACCGATGGAAGATGTACACGTAAAACCGCTGTATTCCGGCAGAAACGTCGACATATGCAATAAAAACCGAACTTCTCCCCTTTTCCATATCTTACTCAGTATTTCAACGAGAAACAAATAGATGATTGAAAATTAAGTATTTAAGGTTATTATCTAATCAATTATGTGTTTGTCTCATTTTTATCGTATATTTCATGAATTAATAACAATAAACTGAAAATTCACAAAAACGTTAAAAAATGGCAAAATATTGCCTAATTCGATGATATTTTGTTTATATCACATAAAGGAAAAGGGGATGATAAACGTCAAAATATTGCTAAATTCGATGATGTTTAGTAAGAAACAAAATGCAAGAAAACTTGCCTAAAATGCAATATTATTCGAAAATCTGAGATATGAAGGCCAAATCATATATCGTGATACTACATGAACAAGTATCGAAATATTGGTAAAAATGAATATACTTACGTAATATCAAACTACATAAAAAACGTGAAAAAATTCACTATTACGCCAAATTTGTGGATTTTAACTTCGAATCATAAAGCGAGGTTTCGTATAATTTAGATCCAAGAAAAGACATATGACAATGTTGTTTCCAATACAAATGATAAAAATCAATGTGTTTTCATTAGAATTGACTAAAATGTTCCTGATTTTCCGTTTATATTACCGATGGAAGATGTACACGTAAAACCGCACAATTCCGGCTGAAACGTCGATATATGCAATAAAAACCGAAATTCTCCCCTTTTCCATATCTTACTCAGTATTTCAACGAGAAACAAATAGATGATTGAAAATGAAGTATTTAAGGTTATTATCTAATCAATTATGTGTTTGTCTCATTTTTATCGTATATATATTGAATTAGTAACAATAAACTTGAAATTCACAAAAACGTTGAAAAACAGCAAAATATTGCCTAATTCGATGATATTTTGTTTATATCACATAAAGGAAACGGGGGATGATAAACGTCAAAATTTTGCTAAATTCGATGATTTTTAGTACGAAACAAAATGCAAGAAAACTTGCTTAAAATGCAATTTTAGGCGAGAATCTGAGATATGAAGGCCAAATCACATATCGTGATACTACATGAAATAGTATCGAAATATTGGTAAAAATGAATATACTTATGTAATATCAAACTACATAAAAAACGTGAAAAAAGTCACTATTACGCCAAATTTGCGGATTTTAACTTCGAATCATAAAGCGAGGTTTCGTATTATTTAGATCCAAGAAAAGACATATGACAATGTTGTTTCCAATACAAATGATAAAAATCAATTAGTTTTCATTAGAATTGACTAAAATGTTCCTGATTTTTCGTTTATATTACCGATGGAAGATGTACACGTAAACCCGCTCAATTCCGGCTGAAACGTCGATATATGCAATAAAAACCGAACTTCTCCCCTTTTCCATATCTTACTCAGTATTTCAACGAGAAACAAATAGATGATTGAAAATGAAGTATTTAAGGTTATTATTTAATCAATTATGTGTTTGCCTCATTTTTATCGTATATATAATGAATTAGTAACAATAAACTGGAAATTCACAAAAACGTGAAAAACAGCAAAATATTGCCTAATTCGATGATATTTTGTTTATATCACATAAAGGAAAAGGGGGATGATAAACGTCAAAATATTGCTAAATTCGATGATTTTTAGTACGAAGAAAATGCAAGAAAACTTGCTTAAAATACAATATTATGCGAAATTCTGAGATTTAAAGGCCAAATCAAATATCGTGATACTACATGAAATAGTATCGAAATATTGGTAAAAATGAATATTCTTACGTAATATCAAACTACATAAAAAACGTGAAAAAAGTCACTATTACGCCAAATTTGTGGATTTTAACTTCGAATCATAAAGCGAGGTTTCGTATAATTTAGATCCAAGAAAAGACATATGACAATATTGTTTCCAATACAAATGATAAAAATCAATGTGTTTTCATTAGAATGAACTAAAATGTTCCTGATTTTCCGTTTATATTACCGATGGAAGATGTACACGTAAAACCGCTCTATTCCGGCTGAAACGTCGATATATGCAATAAAAACCGAACTTCTCCCCTTTTCAATATCTTACTCAGTATTTCAACGAGTAACAAATAGATGATTAAAAATGAAGTATTTAAGGTTATTATCTAATCAATTATGTGTTTGTCTCATTTTTCCCGTATATTCAATGAATTAATAACAATAAACTGGAAATTCACAAAAACATTGAAAAACAGCAAAATATTGCCTAATTCGATGATATTTTGTTTATATCACATAAAGTAAAAAGGGGATGATAAACGTCAAAATATTAATAAATTCGATGATTTTTAGTACGAAACAAAATGCAAGAAAACTTGCTTAAAATGCAATATTATTCGAAATTCTGAGAATTGAAGGCCAAATCACATATCGTGATACTACATGAAATAGTATCGAAATATTGGTAAAAATGAATATATTTATGTAATATCAAGCTACATAAAAACGTGAAAAAAGTTACTATTATACCAAATTTGAGGATTTTAACTTCGAATCATAAAGCGAGGTTTCGTATTATTTAGATCCAAGAAAAGACATATGACAATATTGTTTCCAATACAAATGATAAAAATCAATGTCTTTTCATTAGAATTGACTAAAATATTCCTGATTTTCCGTTTATATTACCGATGGAAGATGTACACGTAAAACCGCTCTATTCCGGCTGAAACGTCGATATATGCAATAAAAACCGAACTTCTCCCCTTTTCCATATCTTACTCAGTATTTCAACGAGAAACAAATAGATGATTGAAAATGAAGTATTTAAGGTTATTATCTAATCAATTATGTGTTTGTCTCATTTTTATCATATATTTCATGAATTAATAACAATAAACTGAAAATTCACAAAAACGTTAAAAAATGGCAAAATATTGCCTAATTCGATGATATTTTGTTTATATCACATAAAGGAAAAGTGGATGATAAACGTCAAAATATTGCTAAATTCGATGATGTTTAGTAAGAAACAAAATGCAAGAAAACTTGCCTAAAATGCAATATTATTCGAAAATCTGAGATATGAAGGCCAAATCATATATCGTGATACTACATGAAATAGTATCGAAATATTGGTAAAAATGAATATACTTACGTAATATCAAACTACATAAAAAACGTGAAAAAAGTCACTATTACGCCAAATTTGTGGATTTTAACTTCGAATCATAGAGGGAGGTTTCGTATAATTTAGATCCAAGAAAAGACATATGACAATGTTGTTTCCAATACAAATGATAAAAATCAATGTGTTTTCATTAGAATTGACTAAAATGTTCCTGATTTTCCGTTTATATTACCGATGGAAAATGTACACGTAAAACCGCTCTATTCCGGCTGAAACGTCGATATATGCAATAAAAACCGAACTTCTCCCCTTTTCAATATCTTACTCAGTATTTCAACGAGTAACAAATAGATGATTGAAAATGAAGTATTTAAGGTTATTATCTAATCAATTATGTGTTTGTCTCATTTTTATCGTATATTCAATGAATTAATAACAATAAACTGGAAATTCACAAAAACATTGAAAAACAGCAAAATATTGCCTAATTCGATGATATTTTGTTTATATCACATAAAGTAAAAAGGGGATGATAAACGTCAAAATATTAATAAATTCGATGATTTTTAGTACGAAACAAAATGCAAGAAAACTTGCTTAAAAAGCAATATTATGCGAAATTCTGAGAATTGAAGGCCAAATCACATATCGTGATACTACATGAAATAGTATCGAAATATTGGTAAAAATTAATATATTTATGTAATATCAAACTACATGAAAAACGTGAAAAAAGTACTATTATACCAAATTTGAGGATTTTAACTTCGAATCATAAAGCGAGGTTTCGTATTATTTAGATCCAAGAAAAGACACATGACAATGTTGTTTCCAATACAAATGATAAAAATCAATGTGTTTTCATTAGAATTAACTAAAATGTTCCTGATTTTCCGTTTATATTACCGATGGAAGATGTACACGTAAAACCGCACAATTCCGGCTGAATCGTCGATATATGCAATAAAAACCGAACTTCTCCCCTTTTTCATATCTTACTCAGTATTTCAACGAGAAACAAATAGATGATTGAAAATGAAGTATTTAAGGTTATTATTTAATCAATTATGTGTTTGTCTCATTTTTATCGTATATATAATGAATTAGTAACAATAAACTGGAAATTCACAAAAACGTGAAAAACAGCAAAATATTGCCTAATTCGATGATATTTTGTTTATATCACATAAAGGAAAAGGGGGATGATAAACGTCAAAATATTGCTAAATTCGATGATTTTTAGTACGAAACAAAATGCAAGAAAACTTGCTTAAAATACAATATTATGCGAAATTCTGAGATTTAAAGGCCAAATCACATATCGTGATACTACATGAAATAGTATCGAAATATTGGTAAAAATGAATATACTTACTGTAATATCAAACTACATAAAAAACGTGAAAAAAGTCACTATTACGCCAAATTTGTGGATTTTAACTTCGAATCATAAAGCGAGGTTTCGTATTAATTTAGATCCAAGAAAAGACATATGACAATATTGTTTCCAATACAAATGATAAAAATCAATGTGTTTTCATTAGAATGAACTAAAATGTTCCTGATTTTCCGTTTATATTACCGATGGAAGATGTACACGTAAAACCGCTCTATTCCGGCTGAAACGTCGATATATGCAATTAAAACCGAACTTCTCCCCTTTTCCATATCTTACTCAGTATTTCAACGAGTAACAAATAGATGATTGAAAATGAAGTATTTAAGGTTATTATCTAATCAATTATGTGTTTGTCTCATTTTTATCCGTATATTCAATGAATTAATAACAATAAACTGGAAATTCACAAAAACATTGAAAAACATGCAAAATATTGCCTAATTCGATGATATTTTGTTTATATCACATAAAGTAAAAGGGGATGATAAACGTCAAAATATTGCTAAATTCGATGATTTTTAGTACGAAACAAAATGCAAGAAAACTTGCTTAAAATGCAATATTACTGCGAAAATTCTGAGATATGAAGGCCAAATCACATATCGTGATACTACATGAAATAGTATCGAAATATTGGTAAAAATGAATATACTTACGTAATATCAAACTACATAAAAAACGTGAAAAAAGTCACTATTACGCCAAATTTGTGGATTTTAACTTCGAATCATAAAGCGAGGTTTCGTATAATTTAGATCCAAGAAAAGACATATGACAATGTTGTTTCCAATACAAATGATAAAAATCAATGTGTTATCATTAGAATTGACTAAAATGTTCCTGATTTTCCGTTTATATTACCGATGGAAGATGTACACGTAAAACCGCTCTATTCCGGCTGAAACGTCGATATATGCAATAAAAACCGAACTTCTCCCCTTTTCCATATCTTACTCAGTATTTCAACCGAGAAACAAATAGATGATTGAAAATGAAGTACTTAAGGTTATTATCTAATCAATTATGTGTTAGTCTCATTTTTATCGATATATTCATGAATAATAACAATAAACTAGAAATTCCCAAAAACGTTGAAAAAACGCAAAATATTGCTTAATTCGATGATATTTTGTTTATATCACATTAAAGAAAAGGGGGATGATAAACGTCAAAATATTACTAAATTCGATGATTTTTAGTACGAAACAAAATGCAAAAAACTTGCTTAAAATGCAATATTATGCGAAATTCTGAGATTTGAAGGCCAAATCACATATCGTGATACTACATGAAATAGTATCGAAATATTGGTAAAAATGAATATATTTATGTAATATCAAACTACATTAAAAACGTGAAAAAAGACTATTATTCCAAATTTGAGGATTTTAACTTCGAATCATAGAGCGAGCTTTGTATTATTTAGATCCAAGAAAAGACATATGACAATGTTGTTTCCAATACAAATGATAAAAATCAATGTGTTTTCATTAGAATTAACTAAAATGTTCCTGATTTTCCGTTTATATTACCGATGGAAGATGTACACGTAAAACCGCACAATTCCGGCTGAAACGTCGATATATGCAATAAAAACCGAAATTCTCCCCTTTTCCATATCTTACTCAGTATTTCAACGAGAAACAAATAGATGATTGAAAATGAAGTATTTAAGGTTATTATCTAATCAATTATGTGTTTGTCTCATTTTTATCGTATATATATTGAATTAGTAACAATAAACTTGAAATTCACAAAAACGTTGAAAAACAGCAAAATATTGCCTAATTCGATGATATTTTGTTTATATCACATAAAGGAAACGGGGGATGATAAACGTCAAAATTTTGCTAAATTCGATGATTTTTAGTACGAAACAAAATGCAAGAAAACTTGCTTAAAATGCAATTTTAGGCGAGAATCTGAGATATGAAGGCCAAATCACATATCGTGATACTACATGAAATAGTATCGAAATATTGGTAAAAATGAATATACTTATGTAATATCAAACTACATAAAAAACGTGAAAAAAGTCACTATTACGCCAAATTTGCGGATTTTAACTTCGAATCATAAAGCGAGGTTTCGTATTATTTAGATCCAAGAAAAGACATATGACAATGTTGTTTCCAATACAAATGATAAAAATCAATTAGTTTTCATTAGAATTGACTAAAATGTTCCTGATTTTTCGTTTATATTACCGATGGAAGATGTACATGTAAACCCGCTCAATTCCGGCTGAAACGTCGATATATGCAATAAAAACCGAACTTCTCCCCTTTTCCATATCTTACTCAGTATTTCAACGAGAAACAAATAGATGATTGAAAATGAAGTATTTAAGGTTATTATTTAATCAATTATGTGTTTGTCTCATTTTTATCGTATATATAATGAATTAGTAATAATAAACTGGAAATTCACAAAAACGTGAAAAACAGCAAAATATTGCCTAATTCGATGATATTTTGTTTATATCACATAAAGGAAAAGGGGGATGATAAACGTCAAAATATTGCTAAATTCGATGATTTTTAGTACGAAGAAAATGCAAGAAAACTTGCTTAAAATACAATATTATGCGAAATTCTGAGATTTAAAGGCCAAATCAAATATCGTGATACTACATGAAATAGTATCGAAATATTGGTAAAAATGAATATTCTTACGTAATATCAAACTACATAAAAAACGTGAAAAAAGTCACTATTACGCCAAATTTGTGGATTTTAACTTCGAATCATAAAGCGAGGTTTCGTATAATTTAGATCCAAGAAAAGACATATGACAATATTGTTTCCAATACAAATGATAAAAATCAATGTGTTTTCATTAGAATGAACTAAAATGTTCCTGATTTTCCGTTTATATTACCGATGGAAGATGTACACGTAAAACCGCTCTATTCCGGCTGAAACGTCGATATATGCAATAAAAACCGAACTTCTCCCCTTTTCAATATCTTACTCAGTATTTCAACGAGAAACAAATAGATGATTGAAAATTAAGTATTTAAGGTTATTATCTAATCAATTATGTGTTTGTCTCATTTTTATCGTATATTTCATGAATTAATAACAATAAACTGAAAATTCACAAAAACGTTAAAAAATGGCAAAATATTGCCTAATTCGATGATATTTTGTTTATATCACATAAAGGAAAAGGGGATGATAAACGTCAAAATATTGCTAAATTCGATGATGTTTAGTAAGAAACAAAATGCAAGAAAACTTGCCTAAAATGCAATATTATTCGAAAATCTGAGATATGAAGGCCAAATCATATATCGTGATACTACATGAACAAGTATCGAAATATTGGTAAAAATGAATATACTTACGTAATATCAAACTACATAAAAAACGTGAAAAAATTCACTATTACGCCAAATTTGTGGATTTTAACTTCGAATCATAAAGCGAGGTTTCGTATAATTTAGATCCAAGAAAAGACATATGACAATGTTGTTTCCAATACAAATGATAAAAATCAATGTGTTTTCATTAGAATTGACTAAAATGTTCCTGATTTTCCGTTTATATTACCGATGGAAGATGTACACGTAAAACCGCTCTATTCCGGCTGAAACGTCGATATATGCAATAAAAACCGAACTTCTCCCCTTTTCCATATCTTACTCAGTATTTCAACCAGAAACAAATAGATGATTGAAAATGAAGTACTTAAGGTTATTATCTAATCAATTATGTGTTAGTCTCATTTTTATCGAATATTTCATGAATAATAACAATAAACTAGAAATTCCCAAAAACGTTGAAAAAACGCAAAATATTGCTTAATTCGATGATATTTTGTTTATATCACATTAAAGAAAAGGGGGATGATAAACGTCAAAATATTACTAAATTCGATGATTTTTAGTACGAAACAAAATGCAAAAAAACTTGCTTAAAATGCAATATTATGCGAAATTCTGAGATTTGAAGGCCAAATCACATATCGTGATACTACATGAAATAGTATCGAAATATTGGTAAAAATGAATATATTTATGTAATATCAAACTACATTAAAAACGTGAAAAAAGACTATTATTCCAAATTTGAGGATTTTAACTTCGAATCATAGAGCGAGCTTTTGTATTATTTAGATCCAAGAAAAGACATATGACAATGTTGTTTCCAATACAAATGATAAAAATCAATGTGTTTTCATTAGAATTAACTAAAATGTTCCTGATTTTCCGTTTATATTACCGATGGAAGATGTACACGTAAAACCGCACAATTCCGGCTGAAACGTCGATATATGCAATAAAAACCGAAATTCTCCCCTTTTCCATATCTTACTCAGTATTTCAACGAGAAACAAATAGATGATTGAAAATGAAGTATTTAAGGTTATTATCTAATCAATTATGTGTTTGTCTCATTTTTATCGTATATATATTGAATTAGTAACAATAAACTTGAAATTCACAAAAACGTTGAAAAACAGCAAAATATTGCCTAATTCGATGATATTTTGTTTATATCACATAAAGGAAACGGGGGATGATAAACGTCAAAATTTTGCTAAATTCGATGATTTTTAGTACGAAACAAAATGCAAGAAAACTTGCTTAAAATGCAATTTTAGGCGAGAATCTGAGATATGAAGGCCAAATCACATATCGTGATACTACATGAAATAGTATCGAAATATTGGTAAAAATGAATATACTTATGTAATATCAAACTACATAAAAAACGTGAAAAAAGTCACTATTACGCCAAATTTGCGGATTTTAACTTCGAATCATAAAGCGAGGTTTCGTATTATTTAGATCCAAGAAAAGACATATGACAATGTTGTTTCCAATACAAATGATAAAAATCAATTAGTTTTCATTAGAATTGACTAAAATGTTCCTGATTTTTCGTTTATATTACCGATGGAAGATGTACATGTAAACCCGCTCAATTCCGGCTGAAACGTCGATATATGCAATAAAAACCGAACTTCTCCCCTTTTCCATATCTTACTCAGTATTTCAACGAGAAACAAATAGATGATTGAAAATGAAGTATTTAAGGTTATTATTTAATCAATTATGTGTTTGTCTCATTTTTATCGTATATATAATGAATTAGTAATAATAAACTGGAAATTCACAAAAACGTGAAAAACAGCAAAATATTGCCTAATTCGATGATATTTTGTTTATATCACATAAAGGAAAAGGGGGATGATAAACGTCAAAATATTGCTAAATTCGATGATTTTTAGTACGAAGAAAATGCAAGAAAACTTGCTTAAAATGCAATATTATGCGAAATTCTGAGATTTAAAGGCCAAATCAAATATCGTGATACTACATGAAATAGTATCGAAATATTGGTAAAAATGAATATTCTTACGTAATATCAAACTACATAAAAAACGTGAAAAAAGTCACTATTACGCCAAATTTGTGGATTTTAACTTCGAATCATAAAGCGAGGTTTCGTATAATTTAGATCCAAGAAAAGACATATGACAATATTGTTTCCAATACAAATGATAAAAATCAATGTGTTTTCATTAGAATGAACTAAAATGTTCCTGATTTTCCGTTTATATTACCGATGGAAGATGTACACGTAAAACCGCTCTATTCCGGCTGAAACGTCGATATATGCAATAAAAACCGAACTTCTCCCCTTTTCAATATCTTACTCAGTATTTCAACGAGTAACAAATAGATGATTAAAAATGAAGTATTTAAGGTTATTATCTAATCAATTATGTGTTTGTCTCATTTTTCCCGTATATTCAATGAATTAATAACAATAAACTGGAAATTCACAAAAACATTGAAAAACAGCAAAATATTGCCTAATTCGATGATATTTTGTTTATATCACATAAAGTAAAAAGGGGATGATAAACGTCAAAATATTAATAAATTCGATGATTTTTAGTACGAAACAAAATGCAAGAAAACTTGCTTAAAATGCAATATTATTCGAAATTCTGAGAATTGAAGGCCAAATCACATATCGTGATACTACATGAAATAGTATCGAAATATTGGTAAAAATGAATATATTTATGTAATATCAAGCTACATAAAAAACGTGAAAAAAGTTACTATTATACCAAATTTGAGGATTTTAACTTCGAATCATAAAGCGAGGTTTCGTATTATTTAGATCCAAGAAAAGACATATGACAATATTGTTTCCAATACAAATGATAAAAATCAATGTCTTTTCATTAGAATTGACTAAAATATTCCTGATTTTCCGTTTATATTACCGATGGAAGATGTACACGTAAAACCGCTCTATTCCGGCTGAAACGTCGATATATGCAATAAAAACCGAACTTCTCCCCTTTTCCATATCTTACTCAGTATTTCAACGAGAAACAAATAGATGATTGAAAATGAAGTATTTAAGGTTATTATCTAATCAATTATGTGTTTGTCTCATTTTTATCATATATTTCATGAATTAATAACAATAAACTGAAAATTCACAAAAACGTTAAAAAATGGCAAAATATTGCCTAATTCGATGATATTTTGTTTATATCACATAAAGGAAAAGTGGATGATAAACGTCAAAATATTGCTAAATTCGATGATGTTTAGTAAGAAACAAAATGCAAGAAAACTTGCCTAAAATGCAATATTATTCGAAAATCTGAGATATGAAGGCCAAATCATATATCGTGATACTACATGAAATAGTATCGAAATATTGGTAAAAATGAATATACTTACGTAATATCAAACTACATAAAAAACGTGAAAAAAGTCACTATTACGCCAAATTTGTGGATTTTAACTTCGAATCATAGAGGGAGGTTTCGTATAATTTAGATCCAAGAAAAGACATATGACAATGTTGTTTCCAATACAAATGATAAAAATCAATGTGTTTTCATTAGAATTGACTAAAATGTTCCTGATTTTCCGTTTATATTACCGATGGAAAATGTACACGTAAAACCGCTCTATTCCGGCTGAAACGTCGATATATGCAATAAAAACCGAACTTCTCCCCTTTTCAATATCTTACTCAGTATTTCAACGAGTAACAAATAGATGATTGAAAATTAAGTATTTAAGGTTATTATCTAATCAATTATGTGTTTGTCTCATTTTTATCGTATATTCAATGAATTAATAACAATAAACTGGAAATTCACAAAAACATTGAAAAACAGCAAAATATTGCCTAATTCGATGATATTTTGTTTATATCACATAAAGTAAAAAGGGGATGATAAACGTCAAAATATTAATAAATTCGATGATTTTTAGTACGAAACAAAATGCAAGAAAACTTGCTTAAAAAGCAATATTATGCGAAATTCTGAGAATTGAAGGCCAAATCACATATCGTGATACTACATGAAATAGTATCGAAATATTGGTAAAAATTAATATATTTATGTAATATCAAACTACATGAAAAACGTGAAAAAAGTTACTATTATACCAAATTTGAGGATTTTAACTTCGAATCATAAAGCGAGGTTTCGTATTATTTAGATCCAAGAAAAGACACATGACAATGTTGTTTCCAATACAAATGATAAAAATCAATGTGTTTTCATTAGAATTAACTAAAATGTTCCTGATTTTCCGTTTATATTACCGATGGAAGATGTACACGTAAAACCGCACAATTCCGGCTGAAACGTCGATATATGCAATAAAAACCGAAATTCTCCCCTTTTCCATATCTTACTCAGTATTTCAACGAGAAACAAATAGATGATTGAAAATGAAGTATTTAAGGTTATTATCTAATCAATTATGTGTTTGTCTCATTTTTATCGTATATATATTGAATTAGTAACAATAAACTTGAAATTCACAAAAACGTTGAAAAACAGCAAAATATTGCCTAATTCGATGATATTTTGTTTATATCACATAAAGGAAACGGGGGATGATAAACGTTAAAATTTTGCTAAATTCGATGATTTTTAGTACGAAACAAAATGCAAGAAAACTTGCTTAAAATGCAATTTTAGGCGAGAATCTGAGATATGAAGGCCAAATCACATATCGTGATACTACATGAAATAGTATCGAAATATTGGTAAAAATGAATATATTTATGTAATATCAAACTACATTAAAAACGTGAAAAAAAACTAAAATGTTCCTGATTTTCCGTTTATATTACCGATGGAAGATGTACACGTAAAACCGCACAATTCCGGCTGAATCGTCGATATATGCAATAAAAACCGAACTTCTCCCCTTTTCCATATCTTACTCAGTATTTCAACGAGAAACAAATAGATGATTGAAAATGAAGTATTTAAGGTTATTATTTAATCAATTATGTGTTTGTCTCATTTTTATCGTATATATAATGAATTAGTAACAATAAACTGGAAATTCACAAAAACGTGAAAAACAGCAAAATATTGCCTAATTCGATGATATTTTGTTTATATCACATAAAGGAAAAGGGGGATGATAAACGTCAAAATATTGCTAAATTCGATGATTTTTAGTACGAAACAAAATGCAAGAAAACTTGCTTAAAATACAATATTATGCGAAATTCTGAGATTTAAAGGCCAAATCAAATATCGTGATACTACATGAAATAGTATCGAAATATTGGTAAAAATGAATATACTTACGTAATATCAAACTACATAAAAAACGTGAAAAAAGTCACTATTACGCCAAATTTGTGGATTTTAACTTCGAATCATAAAGCGAGGTTTCGTATAATTTAGATCCAAGAAAAGACATATGACAATATTGTTTCCAATACAAATGATAAAAATCAATGTGTTTTCATTAGAATGAACTAAAATGTTCCTGATTTTCCGTTTATATTACCGATGGAAGATGTACACGTAAAACCGCTCTATTCCGGCTGAAACGTCGATATATGCAATTAAAACCGAACTTCTCCCCTTTTCAATATCTTACTCAGTATTTCAACGAGTAACAAATAGATGATTGAAAATGAAGTATTTAAGGTTATTATCTAATCAATTATGTGTTTGTCTCATTTTTCCCGTATATTCAATGAATTAATAACAATAAACTGGAAATTCACAAAAACATTGAAAAACAGCAAAATATTGCCTAATTCGATGATATTTTGTTTATATCACTTAAAGTAAAAAGGGGATGATAAACGTCAAAATATTAATAAATTCGATGATTTTTAGTACGAAACAAAATGCAAGAAAACTTGCTTAAAATGCAATATTATGCGAAATTCTGAGAATTGAAGGCCAAATCACATATCGTGATACTACATGAAATAGTATCGAAATATTGGTAAAAATGAATATACTTACGTAATATCAAACTACATAAAAAACGTGAAAAAAGTCACTATTACGCCAAATTTGTGGATTTTAACTTCGAATCATAAAGCGAGGTTTCGTATTATTTAGATCCAAGAAAAGACATATGACAATGTTGTTTCCAATACAAATGATAAAAATCAATGTGTTTTCATTAGAATTGACTAAAATGTTCCTGATTTTCTGTATATATTACCGATGGAAGATGTACACGTAAAACCGCTCTATTCCGGCTGAAACGTCGATATATGCAATAAAAACCGAACTTCTCCCCTTTTCCATATCTTACTCAGTATTTCAACGAGAAACAAATAGTTGATTGAAAATGAGGTATTTAAGGTTAATTTCTAATCAATTACGTGTTTGCATAATTTTTATCGTATATATAATGAATTTATAACAATAAACTGAAAATTCACAAAAACGTTGAAAAACAGCAAAATATTGCCTAATTCGATGATATTTTATTTATATCACATTAAAGAAAAGGGGGATGATAAACGTCAAAATATTACTAAATTCGATGATTTTTAGTACGAAACAAAATGCAAGAAAACTTGCTTAAAATGCAATATTATGTGAAATACTGAGATTTGAAGGCCAAATCACATATCGTGATACTACATGAAATAGTATCGAAATATTGGTAAAAAATGAATATATTTACGTAATATCAAACTACATGAAAAACGTGTAAAAAGTCACTATTATGCCAAATTTGTGGATTTTAACTTCGAATCATAAAGCGAGGTTTGGAATTTTTTAGATTCAAGAAAAGACATATGACAATGTTGTTTCCAATACAAATGATAAAAATCAATGTGTTTTCATTAGAATTTCCTAAAATGTTCTGATTTTCCAATAATAATACCGACGGAAGATATACATGTAAAACCGTTCAATTCCAGCTGAAACGGCGATATATGCAATAAAAACCGTACGTCTCCCCTTTTCAATATCTTACTCATTATTTTAACGAGAAACAAATAGTTGATTGAAAATGAGGTATTTAAGGTTAATTTCTAATCAATTACGTGTTTGCATCATTTTTATCGTATATATAATGAATTTATACCAATAAACTGAAAATTCACAAAAACGTTGAAAACGGCAAAATATTGCCTAATTCGATGATATTTTGTTTATATCACATTAAGTAAAAGGGGGATGATAAACGTAAAAATATTACTAAATTCGGTGATTTTTAGTACGAAACAATATGCAAGAAAACTTGCTTAAAATGCAATATTAGGCGAAATTCTGAGATTTGAAAGCCAAGTTACATATCGTGATACTACATGAAATAGTATCAAAATAATGGTAAAAATGAATATATTTATGTAATATCAAACTACATTAAAAACGTGAAAAAAGACACTATTATTCCAAATTTGAGGAATTTAACTTCGTATCATAAAGCAAGGTTTCATATTATTTAGATCCAAGAAAAGACATATGACAATGTTGTTTCCAATACAAATGATAAAAATCAATGTGTTTTCATTAGAATTAACTAAAATGTTCCTGATTTTCCGTTTATATTACCGATGGAAGATGTACACGTAAAACCGCTCTATTCCGGCTGAAACGTCGATATATGCAATAAAAACCGAACTTCTCCCCTTTTCCATATCTGACTCGGTATTTCAACGAGAAACAAATAGATGATTGAAAATGAAGTACTTAAGGTTATTATCTAATCAATTATGTGTTTGTCTCATTTTTATCGTATATTCAATGAATTAATAACAATATACTGTTAATTCACAAAAACATTGAAAAACAGCAAAATATTGCCTAATTCGATGATATTTTGTTTATATCCCGTAAAGTAAAAAGGGGATGATAAACGTCAAAATATTAATAAATTCGATGATTTTTAGTACGAAACAAAATGCAAGAAAACTTGCTTAAAATGCAATATTATGCGATATTCTGAGAATTGATGGCCAAATCACATATCGTGATACTACATGAAATAGTATCGAAATATTGGTAAAAATGAATATGTTTATGTAATATCAAACTACATGAAAAACGTGAAAAAAGTTACTATTATACCAAATTTGAGGATTTTACCTTCGAATCATAAAGCGAGGTTTCGTATTATTTAGATCCAAGAAAAGACATATGACAATGTTGTTTCCAATACAAATGATAAAAATCAATGTGTTTTCTTAGAATTGACTAAAATGTTCCTGATTTTCCGTTTATATTACCGATGGAAGATGTACACGTAAAACCGCTCTATTCCGGCTGAAACGTCGATATATGCAATAAAATCGAACTTCTCCCCTTTTCCATATCTTACTCAGTATTTCAACGAGAAACAAATAGATGATTGAAAACGAAGTATTTAAGGCTATTATCTAATCAATTATGTGTTTGTCTCATTTTTATCGTATATTTCATGAATTAATAACAATAAACTGAAAAATCACAAAAACGTTAAAAAATGGGAAAATATTGCCTAATTCGATGATATTTTGTTTGTATCACATAAAGGAAAAGGGGATGATAAACGTCAATATATTGCTAAATTCGATGATGTTTAGTAAGAAACAAAATGCAAGAAAACTTGCCTAAAATGCAATATTATTCGAAAATCTGAGATTTTAAGGCCAAATCATATATCGTGACACTACATGAAATAGTATCGAAATATTGGTAAAAATGAATATACTTACGTAATATCAAACTACATAAAAAACGTGAAAAAAGTCACTATTACGCCAAATTTGTTGATTTTAACTTCGAATCATGAAGCGAGGTTTCGTATTATTTAGATCCAAGAAAAGACATATGACAATGTTGTTTCCAATACAAATGATAAAAATCAATTAGTTTTCATTAGAATTGACTAAAATGTTCCTGATTTTCCGTTTATATTACCGATGGAAGATGTACACGTAAAACCGCTCTATTCCGGCTGAAACGTCGATATATGCAATAAAAAACCGAACTTCTCCCCTTTTCCATATCTTACTCAGTATTTCAACGAGAAACAAATAGATGATTGAAAATGAAGTACTTAAGGTTATTATCTAATCAATTATGTGTTTGTCTCATTTTTATCGTATATTTCATGAATAATAACAATAAACTAGAAATTCACAAAAACGTTGAAAAAACGCAAAATATTGCTTAATTCGATGATATTTTGTTTATATCACATTAAAGAAAAGGGGGATGATAAACGTCAAAATATTACTAAATTCGATGATTTTTAGTACGAAACAAAATGCAAGAAAACTTGCTTAAATTGCAATATTATGCGAAATTCTGAGATTTGAAGGCTAAATCACATATCGTGATACTACATGAAATAGTATCGAAATATTGGTAAAAATGAATTTATTTATGTAATATCAAACTACATTAAAAACGTGAAAAAAAAATAAATGTTCCTGATTATCCGTTTATATTACCGATGGAAGATGTACACGTAAAACCGCACAATTACGGCTGAAACGTCGATATATGCAATAAAAACCGAACTTCTCCCCTTTTCCATATCTTACTCAGTATTTCAACGAGAAACAAATAGATGATTGAAAATGAAGTATTTAAGGTTATTATCTAATCAATTATGTGTTTTTCTCATTTTTATCGTATATATAATGAATTAGTAACAATAAACTGGAAATTCACAAAAACGTTAAAAAACAGCAAAATATTGCCTAATTCGATGATATTTTGTTTATATCACATAAAGGAAAAGGGGGATGATAAACGTCAAAATATTGCTAAATTCGATGATTTTTAGTACGAAACAAAATGCAAGAAAACTTGCTTAAAATGCAATATTATGCGAAATTCTGAGATTTAAAGGCCAAATCAAATATCGTTATACTACATGAAATAGTATCAAAATATTGGTAAAAATGAATATATTTATGTAATATCAAACTACATCAAAAACGTGAAAAAGACACTATTATACCATGTTTGAGGAAATTAACTTCGAATCAAAAAGCGAGGTTTCGTATTATTTAGATCCAAGAATAGACATATGACAATGTTGTTTCCAATACAAATGATAAAAATCAATGTGTTTTCATTAGAATGAACTAAAATGTTCCTGATTTTCCGTTTATATTACCGATGGAAGATATTCACGTAAAACCGCTCTATTCCGGCTGAAACGTCGATATATGCAATAAAAACCGAACTTCTCCCATTTTCCATATCCTACTCAGTATTTCAACGAGAAACAAACAGATGATTGAAAAAGAAGTATTTAAGGTTATTATCTAATCAATTATGTTTTTGTCTCATTTTTATCGTATATATCATGAATTAATAACAATAAACTGGAAATTCACAAAAACGTTGAAAAACAGCAAAATATTGCCTAATTCGATGATATTTTGTTTATATCACATAAAGTAAAAAGGGGATGATAAACGTCAAAATATTAATAAATTCGATGATTTTTAGTACGAAACAAAATGCAAGAAAACTTGCTTAAAATGCAATATTATGCGAAATTCTGAGATTTGAAGGCCAAATCACATATCGTGATACTACATGAAATAGTATCGAAATATTGGTAAAAATTAATATATTTATGTAATATCAAACTACATTAAAAACGTTAAAAAAGACTATTATTCCAAATTTGAGGATTTTAACTTCGAATCATAGAGCGAGCTTTTGTATTATTTAGATCCAAGAAAAGACATATGACAATGTTGTTTCCAATACAAATGATAAAAATCAATGTGTTTTCATTAGAATTAACTAAAATGTTCCTGATTTTCCGTTTATATTACCGATGGAAGATGTACACGTAAAACCGCACAATTCCGGCTGAAACGTCGATATATGCAATAAAAACCGAACTTCTCCCCTTTTCCATATCTTACTCAGTATTTCAACGAGAAACAAATAGATGATTGAAAATGAAGTATTTAAGGTTATTATCTAATCAATTATGTGTTTGTCTCATTTTTATCGTATATATAATGAATTAGTAACAATAAACTGGAAGTTCACAAAAACGTTGAAAAACAGCAAAATATTGCCTAATTCGATGATATTTTGTTTATATCACATAAAGGAAAAAGGGGATGATAAACGTCAAAATTTTGCTAAATTCGATGATTTTTAGTACGAAACAAAATGCAAGAAAACTTGCTTAAAATGCAATATTATGCGAAATTCTGAGATTTAAAGGTCAAATCAAATATCGTGATACTACATAAAACAGTATCAAAATATTGGTAAAAATGAATATATTTATGTAATATCAAACTACATCAAAAACGTGAAAAAAGACACTATTATACCATATTTGAGGAAATTAACTTCGAATCATAGAGCGAGGTTTCGTATTATTTAGATCCAAGAATAGACATATGACAATGTTGTTTCTAATACAAATGATAAAAATCAATGTTTTCATTAGAATGAACTAAAATGTTCCTGATTTTCCGTTTATATTACCGATGGAAGATGTTCACGTAAAACCGCTCTATTCCGGCTGAAACGTCGATATATGCAATAAAAACCGAACTTCTCCCCTTTTCAATATCTTACTCAGTATTTCAACGAGTAACAAATAGATGATTGAAAATGAAGTATTTAAGGTTATTATCTAATCAATTATGTGTTTGTCTCATTTTTCCCGTATATTCAATGAATTAATAACAATAAACTGTAAATTCACAAAAACATTGAAAAACAGCAAAATATTGCCTAATTCGATGATATTTTGTTTATATCACATAAAGTAAAAAGGGGCTGATAAACGTCAAAATATTAATAAATTCGATGATTTTTAGCACGAAACAAAATGCAAGAAAACTTGCTTAAAATGCAATATTATGCGAAATTCTGAGATTTGAAGGTCAAATCACATATCGTGATACTACATGAAATAGTATCGAAATATTGGTAAAAATTAATATATTTATGTAATATCAAACTACATTAAAAACGTGAAAAAAACTAAAATGTTCCTGATTTTCCGTTTATATTACCGATGGAAGATGTACACGTAAAACCGCACAATTCCGGCTGAAACGTCGATATATGCAATAAAAACCGAACTTCTCCCCTTTTCCATATCTTACTCAGTATTTCAACGAGAAACAAATAGATGATTGAAAATGAAGTATTTAAGGTATTATCTAATCAATTATGTGTTTGTCTCGTTTTTAGCGTATATATAATGAATTAGTAACAATAAACTAGAAATTCACAAAAAACGTTGAAAAACAGCAAAATATTGCCTAATTCGATGATATTTTGTTTATATCACATAAAGGAAAAGGGGGATGATAAACGTCAAAATATTGCTAAATTCGATGATTTTTAGTATCGAAACAAAATGCAAGAAAACTTGCTTAAAATGCAATATTATGCGAAATTCTGAGATTTAAAGGCCAAATCAAATATCGTGATACTACATGAAATAGTATCAAAATATTGGTAAAAATGAATATACTTACGTAATATCAAACTACATAAAAAACGTGAAAAAAGTCACTATTACGCCAAATTTGTGGATTTTAACTTCGAATCATAAAGCGAGGTTTCGTATTATTTAGATCCAAGAAAAGACATATGACAATGTTGTTTCCAATACAAATGATAAAAATCAATGTGTTTTCATTAGAATTGACTAAAATGTTCCTGATTTTCCGTTTATATTACCGGTGGAAGATGTATACGTAAAACCGCTCTATTCCGGCTGAAACGTCGATATATGCAATAAAAACCGAACTTCTCCCCTTTTCCATATCTTACTCAGTATTTCAACGAGAAACCAATAGATGATTGAAAATGAAGTATTTAAGGTTATTATCTAATCAATTATGTGTTTGTCTCATTTTTCCCGTATATTCAATGAATTAATAACAATAAACTGGAAATTCACAAAAACATTGAAAAACAGCAAAATATTGCCTAATTCGATGATATTTTGTTTATATCACATAAAGTAAAAAGGGGATGATAAACGTCAAAATATTAATAAATTCGATGATTTTTAGTACGAAACAATATGCAAGAAAACTTGCTTAAAATGCAATATTAGGCGAAATTCTGAGATTTGAAAGCCAAGTCACATATCGTGATACTACATGAAATAGTATCGAAATAATGGTAAAAATGAATATATTTATGTAATATCAAACTACATTAAAAACGTGAAAAAAGACACTATTATACCAAATTTGAGGAATTTATCTTCGTATCATAAAGCAAGGTTTCATACTATTTAGATCCAAGAAAAGACATGACAATGTTGTTTCCAATACAAATGATAAAAATCAATGTGTTTTCATTAGAATTAACTAAAATGTTCCTGATTTTCCGTTTATATTACCGATGGAAGATGTACACGTAAAACCGCTCTATTCAGGCTGAAACGTCGATATATGCAATAAAAACCGAACTTCTCCCCTTTTCAATATCTTACTCAGTATTTCAACGAGTAACAAATAGATGATTGAAAATGAAGTATCAAAGGTTATTATCTAATCAATTATGTGTTTGTCTCATTTTTCCCGAATATTCAATGAATTAATAACAATAAACTGGAAATTCACAAAAACATTGAAAAACAGCAAAATATTGCCTAATTCGATGATATTTTGTTTATATCACATAAAGTAAAAAGGGGATGATAAACGTCAAAATATTAATAAATTCGATGATTTTTAGTCCGAAACAAAATGCAAGAAAACTTGCTTAAAATGCAATATTATGCGAAATTCTGAGAATTGAAGGCCAAATCACATATCGTGATACTACATGAAATAGTATCGAAATATTGGTAAAAATGAATATATTTATGTAATATCAAACTACATTAAAAACGTGAAAAAAGACTATTATACCATATTTGGGGAAATTAACTTCGAATCATAAAGCGAGGTTTCGTATTATTTAGATCCAAGAATAGACATATGACAATGTTGTTTCTAATACAAATGATACAAATCAATGTTTTCATTAGAATGAACTAAAATGTTCCTGATTTTCCGTTTATATTACCGATGGAAGATGTTCACGTAAAACCGCTCTATTCCGGCTGAAACGTCGATATATGCAATAAAAACCGAACTTTTCCCCTTTTACATATCTTACTCAGTATTTCAACGAGAAACAAATAGATGATTGAAAATGAAGTATTTAAGGTTATTATCTAATCAATTATGTGTTTGTCTCATTTTTATCGTATATTTCATGAATTAATAACAGTAAACTGAAAATTCACAAAAACGTTAAAAAATGGCAAAATATTGCCTTATTCGATTATATTTTGTTTATATCACATAAAGGAAAAGGGGATGATAAACGTCAAAATATTGCTAAATTCGATGATGTTTAGTAAGAAACAAAATGCAAGAAAACTTGCCTAAAATGCAATATTATTCGAAAATCTGAGATATGAAGGCCAAATCATATATCGTGATACTACATGAAATAGTAGCGAAATATTGGTAAAAATGAATATACTTACGTAATATCAAACTACATAAAAAACGTGAAAAAAGTCACTATTACGCCAAATTTGTGGATTTTAACTTCGAATCATAAAGCGAGGTTTCGTATTATTTAGATCCAAGAAAAGACATATGACAATGTTGTTTCCAATACAAATGATAAAAATCAATGTGTTTTCATTAGAATTGACTAAAATGTTCCTGATTTTCCGTTTATATTACCGATGGAAGATGTACACGTAAAACCGCTCTATTCCGGCTGAAACGTCGAAATATGCAATAAAAACCGAACTTCTCCCCTTTTCCATATCTTTCTCAGTATTTCAACGAGAAACAAATAGATGATTGAAAATGAAGTACTTAAGGTTATTATCTAATCAATTATGTGTTTGTCTCATTTTTATCGTATATTTCATGAATAATAACAATAAACTAGAAATTCCCAAAAACGTTGAAAAAACGCAAAATATTGCTTAATTCGATGATATTTTGTTTATATCACATTAAAGAAAAGGGGGATGATAAACGTCAAAATATTACTAAATTCGATGATTTTTAGTACGAAACAAAATGCAAGAAAACTTGCTTAAAATGCAATATTATGCGAAATTCTGAGATTTGAAGGCCAAATCACATATCGTGATACTACATGAAGTAGTATCGAAATATTGTTAAAAATGAATATTATTATGTAACATCAAACTACATGAAAAACGTGAAAAAAGTCACTATTATGCCAAAGAGAGGCTTAAGAGAGTGATGCAGAGGCTCAAAAGAGTAATGCAGAGGCTCATGAGAATGATGTAGAGGCTTAGGAGAGAGATGCAGAGGCTCAAGAGAATGATGCAGAGGCTCAAGAGAGGGATGCAGAGGATCGAGGGAGGGATGCAGAGGCTTAAGAGAGTGATGCAGAGGCTCAAGAGAATGATGCAGAGACTCAAGAGAGTTATGCAGTGGCTCAAGAGAGTGATGCAGAGGATCAAGAGAGGTAAGCAGAGGCTTAAGAGAGTGATGCAGAGGCCGAAGAGAGTGATGCAGAGGCTTAAGAGAGTGATGCAGAGGCTGAAGAGAGTGTTGCAGAGTCTCAAGAGATTGATGCAGAGGCTCAAGAGAGTGATGCAGAGGCTAAAAAGAGTTGTGCTGAGGCTCAAGAGACTGATGCAGAGGCTTACGAGAGAGATGCAGAGGCTGAAGAGAGTGTTGCAGACGCTCAAGAGATGGTTACAGAGGCTCAAGAGAGTAATGCAGAGACTGAAGAGAGTTATGCAGAGGCTCATTAGAGTGATGCAGAGGCTTACGAAAGTGATGCAGAGGCTCAAGAGAGGGATGCAGAGGCTTAAGAGAGTGATGCAAAGGCTCAAAAGAGTAATGCAGAGGCTCATGAGAATGATATAGAGGCTTAAGAGAGGGATGCAGGGGGCCAAGTGAGTGATGCAGATGCTCAAGAGAGGGATGCAGAGGATGAAGAGAGTGATGCAGAGGCTCGAGAGAGTGATGCAGAGGCTCAAGAGAGGGATTCAGAGGCTCAAGAGATGGATGCAGAGGCTTAAGAGAGTGATGCAAAGGCTGAAGAAAGGGATGCAGGGGCTCAAGAAAGGGATGCAGAGGCTCAATAGAGGGATGCAGGGGCTAAAGAGATTGATGGAGAGGCTCAAGAGAGTGATTCAGAGGTTTACGAGAGTGATGCAGAGGCTGAAGAGAGTGTTGCAGAGGCTCAAAAGAGGGATAAAGAGGCTCAAGAGAGTGATGCAGAGACTCAAGAGAGTTATGCAGTGGCTCAAGAGAGTGATGCAGAGGATCAAGAGAGGTAAGCAGAGGCTTAAGAGAGTGATGCAGAGGCCGAAGAGAGTGATGCAGAGGCTTAAGAGAGTGATGCAGAGGCTGAAGAGAGTGTTGCAGAGGCTCAAGAGAGGGATGCAGAGGCTCAAGAGAGTGATGCAGAGGCTAAAAAGAGTTGTGCTGAGGCTCAAGAGACTGATGCAGAGGCTTAAGAGAGAGATGCAGAGGCTGAAGAGAGTGTTGCAGACGCTCAAGAGATGGATACAGAGGCTCAAGAGAGTGATGCAGAGACTGAAGAGAGTTATGCAGAGGCTCATTAGAGTGATGCAGAGGCTTACGAGAGTGATGCAGAGGCTCAAGAGAGGGATGCAGAGGCTTAAGTGAGTGATGCAAAGGCTCAGGAGAGGGATGCAGAGGCTCATGAGAGGGATGCAGGAGTTCAAGAGAGGGATGCAGAGGCTTACGAGAGTGATGCAGAGGCTTAAGAGAGTGATGCAGAGGCTCAAAAGAGTAATGCAGAGGCTCATGAGAATGATGTAGAGGCTTAAGAGAGAGATGCAGAGGCTCTTTCTTGAGCCTCTGCAACACCCTCTTAAGCCTCTGCATCCCTATTTCGAGCCTCTGCATCACTTTCTTAAGCCTCTGCATCCCTTTCTTGAGCCTTTGCGTCCCTCTCTTGAACTCCTGCATTCCTCTCATGAGCCTCTGCATCCCTCTCCTGAGCCTTTGCATCACTCTCTTAAGCCTCTGCATCCCTCTCTTGAGCCTTTGCATCACTCTCGTAAACCTCTGCATAATTCTATCGAGCCTCTGCATAACTCTAAAAATCTAAAAAAGACGAAACGTCGCTTTATGATTCAAAGTTAAAATCCTCAAATTTGGTATAATAATGACTTTTTTCACATTTTTCATGTAGTTTGATATTTCGTAAATATATTCATTTTTCCAATATTTCTATACTATTTCATGTAGTATCACGATATGTGATTTGGCCTTCAAATCTCAGATTTTCGCATAATATTGCATTTTAAACAAGATTTCTTGCATTTTGTTTCGTACTAATAATCATCGAATTTAGCAATATTTTTACCTTTATCATCCCCTTTTCCTTTATGTGATTTAAACAAAATATCATCGAATTAAGCAATATTTTGACGTTTTTCTACGTTTTTGTGAATTTTCAGTTTATTGTTATTATTTCATTAAATATACGAGAAAAATTATGGAAACACATAATTGATCAGAAAATAACCTTAAATACTTCATTTTCAATCATATATTTGTTTCTCGTTAAAATAATGAGTAAGATATTTAAAGGGGGAGAACTCCTGTTTTTATTGCATATATCGACTTTTCAGCCGGAGTAGAACGGTTTTACGTGTACATCTTCCATCGGTAATATAAACCGAAAATCAGGAACATTTTAGTTAATTTTAATGAAAAGACATTGATTTTTGTCATATGTATTGGAAGCAACATCTTTATACGTCTTTTCTAGGGTCTAAAAAATACGAAACGTCGCTTTATGATTCGAAGTTAAAATCCTCAAATTTGGTATAATAATGACTTTTTTCACGTTTTTCATGTAGTTTGATATTACGTAAATATATTAATTTTTACCAATATTTCGATACTATTTCATGTAGTATCACGATATGTGATTTGGCCTTCAAATCTCAGATTTTCGCTTAATATTGCATTTTAAGCAAGTTTTCTTGCATTTTGTTTCGTACTAAAAATCATCGAATTCAGCAATATTTTGACGTTTATCATCCCCTTTTCCTTTATGTGATATAAACAAAATATCATCGAATTAGGCAATATTTTGCTGTTTTTCCACGTTTTTGTGAATTTTCAGTTTATTCCTATTAATTCATTAAATATACGATAAAAATTATGCAAACACATAATTGATTAGAATTTAACCTTAAACACTTCATTTTCAATCAACTATTTGTTTCTCGTTAAAATACTGAGTAAGATATTGGAAAGGGGAGAAGTTCTGTTTTTATTGCATATATCGACGTTTCAGCCGGATTAGAGCGGTTTTACGTGTACATCTTCCATCGGTAATATAAACGGAAAATCAGGAACATTTTAGTTAATTCTAATGAAAACACATTGATTTTTATCATTTGTATTTGAAACAACATTGTCATATGTCTTTTCCTGGATCTAAATAATCCGAAACCTCGCTCTATGATTTGAAGTTAAAATCCTCTAATATGGTAATATAGGGACTTTTTCACGTTATTCATGTAGTGTGATTTTACGTATATATATTCGTTTTACCAATATTTCGATACCACTTCATGTTTTCTCACGATATGTGATTTGGCCTTCAAATCTCAGAATTTCGCAAATTTTTCATTTTTAAGCAAGTTTTCTTGCATTTTGTTTTGTACTAAAAATCATCGAATTTAGCAATATTTTGACCTTTATCATCTCCTTTTCCTTTACGCATCATCTTTGACCTTTATCCATCTCCTTTTCTCTGAATCATTATTAGGAGCCAATATGCCACTACAATCATGGGCCTCAAACAATAAATCATTAAACCAGATAATCGAGAAAGAATTTCCGCGTTATCAGGTGCCTAATCAATTAAAAGTTCTGGGCGTGGAATGGAACACAGGTACTGACGAGATGAATGTCAAGTCAGTACAAACCAATAATTCATCCCTCACCATGAGAAAATTACTCTCGTATGTCAGTCAACCATTTGACCCTTTAGGCTTACTTAGCCCTATATTAATAAGGGGCAAACTGCTAATGCAGGAATGCTGCCAAATTCTGGCTCTCTGCACATGTTCGCAGTTTGATATTACGAATTTTTATACCGAAAATATATTACTGAGAGCATATCCCAAACATCATAAATTCGAACCTTGAGCCTTATTTTGGAGCCAATTTCTGACTCTCTGCAAGTATTCGCAGTTTAAAATTACGACTTTTTATACTGAAAATATGCCAATTACTGAAAGCAACGATGGATCACATTTTGCCCAAACCCTCCCTGCAGTTTTCAAAATATCCCAAACATCCCAAATTCGACGCTTGAGCCATATTTTGGAGCCAAATTATTGCTCTCTGCACATATTCGCAGTTTGAAATTACGAAATTATACACCGAAGATATGTCAATTACTGCGAGCGGCAAGAGGTCACATTTTACCCCCCCCCCCCCCTGCAGTTTTCAAAATATCTCAAACATCCTAAATTCGAAGCTTGAGCCATATATTGGAGCCAAATTTGGGCTCTCTGCACGAATTCGCAGTCTGAAATTACGTCTCTTTATTCCGACAAAATGCCAATTACTGAGAGCGGCGATGGGTCACATTTTGCCCAAACCCTCCCTGCAGTTTTAGAAATATCCTAAACATCACAAATTTGACGCTTGAGCCATATTTCTGAGCCAAATTCGGGCTCTCTGCACGTATTCGCTTTTTGAAATTACGACTTTTTATACCGAAAATATGCCAATTGCTGAAAGCAGCGATGGATCGAATTTTGACGAAACCCTCTCTGCAGTTTTCAAATTATCCCAAACACCCCAAATTCGACCCTTGAGCCATACTTTGGAGCCAAATTCCGGCTCTCTGCACATTTTCGCAGTTTGAAATTTCGACATTTTATACCGAAAATATATCAATTACGGAGAGCAGCGATAGGTCACATTTTGCCCAACCCCCCCCCCCCCACCCTCCCCGGCAGTTTTCAAAATATCCCAAACATCCCAAATTCGACGCTTGAGATATATTTTGAAGTAAAATTCAGGCTCTCTGCACGTATTTGCAGTTTGAAATTACGTCTTTTTATACCGAAAATATGCCATTTACTGAGAGCGGCGATGGATCACATTTTGCCCAAACCCTCCCTGCAGTTTTCAAAATATAGCAAACATCCCAATTTCGACGCTTGAGCCATATTTTGGAGCCAAATTCTGGCTCTCAGCATGTATTCCCAGTTTGAAATTACGACTTGTATACCAAAAATATGCCAATTACTGAAAGCGGCGATGGATCACATTTTGCCCAAACCCTCTCTGCAGTTTTCAAATTACCCCAAGTCATCCCAAATTCGACCCTTGAGCCATATTTTGGAGCCAAATTCTGGCTCTCTGCACATATTCGCAGTTTGAAATTACGATAGTTTTTACCGAAAATATGTCAATTATTGAGAACAGCAATAGGTCACACTTTGCCCAAACCCCCCCTGCAGTTCTCAAAATATAACAAACATCCCAAATTCGACGCTTGAGCCATATTTTGGAGCTAAATTTTGGCTCTCTGCACGTATTCCCAGTTTGAAATTACGACTTTTTATTCCGAAAACATGCCAATTACTGAGAGCGGCGATGGATCACATTTTGCCCAAACCATCCCTGTAATTTTCAAAATATCCCAAATATCCCAAATTCGACCCTTGAGAATTATTTTGTAGCTAAATTCTGGCTCTTTGCACGTGTTCGCAGTTTGAAATTACGACTTTTTATCCCAAACATCCCAAATTTGACGCTTGAAAATTAGCCAATTACTGAAAGCAGCGATGGGTCACATTTTGCCCAAACCCCCCGGAGGTTTGCAAAATATCCCAAATATCCCAAATTCGACCCATGAGCTATATTTTGGAGCCAAATTCTTGCTCTCTGCACGTATTCGCTTTTTGAAATTACGACATTTTATAACGAAAACATGACAATTACTGAAAGCGGCAATGGATCACATTTTGCCTAAACCCTCCCTGCAGCTTTTAATATATCCCAAACATCCCAAATTCGACGCTTGAGCCATATTTTGGAGTCAAATTCGGGCTCTCTGCACGTATTCGCCGTTTGAAATTACGACTTTTTATACCGAAAATGTCAATAACTGAGAGCAGCGATAGGTCACATATTGCCAGAACCCCGCCACCCCCCCCCCTGCAGTTTTCAAAATATCCCAAACATCCCAAATTCAACGCTTGAGCCATATTTTGAAGCCAAATTCGGGCTCTTTGCACGTATTCGCAGTTTGAAATTACGACTTTTTATACCGAAATTATGCGAATTACTGAGAGCGGCGATGGATCACATTTTGCCCAAACCTTCCCTGCAATTTTCAAAATATCCTAAACATCCCAAATTCGAACTTTGAGAATTATTTTGGAGCTAAATTCTGGCTCTCTGCATGTATTCCCTGTTTGAAATTACGACTTTTATACCGAAAATATGCCAATTACTGAAAGCAGCGATGGATCACATTTTGCCCAAACCCTCTCTGCAGTTTTCAAATTATCCCAAGCATCCCAAATTTGACACTTGAGTAATATTTTGGAGCCAAATTCTGGCTCTCTGCACATATTCACAGTTTGAAATTACGACATTTTTTACCGAAAATATGTCAATTACTGTGAGCAGCAATAGGTCACATTTTGGCCAAAACCCCCCCTGTAGTTTTCAAAATATCCCAAACATCCCAAATTTGACCCTTGAGAATTATTTTGGAGCTATATTCTGGCTCTCTGCACGTATTCGCATTTTGAAATTACGACTTTTTATCCCAAACATTCCAAATTCGGCGCTTGAAAATAAGCCAATTACTGAAAGCAGCGATGGGTCACATTTTGCCCAAACCCCCCGGCAGTTTGCAAAATATCACAAACATCCCAAATTTGACCCATGAGCTATATTTTGGAGCCAAATTCAGGCTGTCTGCAGGTATTCGCTGTTTGAAATTACGACATTTTATAACGAAAACATGACAATTACTGAAAGCGGCAATGGATCACATTTTGCCTAAACCCTCCCTGCAGTTTTAATATACCCCAAACATCCCAAATTCGACGCTAGAGCCATATTTTGGAGCCAAATTCATGCTCTCTGCACGTATTAGCAGATTGAAATTATAAAATTTTATACCGAAAATATGCCAATTACTGAGTGTAGCGATGGATTACATTTTGCCCAAGCCCTCCCTGCAGTTTTCAAAATATCCCAAACATCCCAAATTCGACCCTTGAGCTATATTTTGGAGCCAAATTTGGCTTTCTGCATGTATTCGCCGTTTGAAATTACGACTTTTTATACCAAAAATATGCCAATTATTGAAATCAGCGATGGGTCGCATTTTGACGAAACCCTCTCTGCAGTTTTCAAATTATCCCAAGCATTCCAAATTCGACCCTTGAGCCATATTTTGGAGCCAAATTCTGGCTCTCTGCACATATTCGCAGTTTGAAATTACGACATTTTATACTAAAAATATGTCAATAACTGAGAGCAGCGATATGTCACATATTGCCAGAAACCCACCCCCCCTGCAGTTTTCAAAATATCCCAAATATCCCAAATTCGACGCCTGCGCCATTTTTTAAGCCAAATTCGGGCTCTCTGCACGTATTCGCAGTTTGAAATTACGTCTTTTTATACCGAAAATATGCCATTTACCGAGAGCAACGATGGATCACATTTTGCCCAAACCCTCCCTGCAGTTTTCAAAATATAGCAAACATCCCAAATTCGAAGCTTGAGCCATATTTTGGAGCCAAATTCTGGCTCTCTGCCTGTATTCGCAGTTTGAAATTACGAACTTTTATCCCGAAAATATGCCAATTACTGAGAGCGGCGATGGATCACAATTTGCCCAAACCTTCCCTGCAATTTTCAAAATATCCCAAACATCCCAAGTTCGAACCTTGAGAATTATTTTGGAGCTAAATTCTGGCTCTCTGCACGTATACGCAGTTTGAAATTACGACTTTTCATCCCAAACATCCCAAAATTGATGCTGGAAAATATGCCAATTACTGAAAGCAGCGATGGGTCACATTTTGCCCAAACCCCCCGGCAGTTTGCAAAATATCCCAAACATCCCAAATACGACCTTTGAGCCATATTTTGGAGCCAAATTCGTGCTCTCTGCACGTATTCGCAGTCTGAAATTACGTCTTTTTATACCGAAAAAATGTCAATTACTGAGAGCGGCGATGGGTCACATTTTTCCCAAACCCTTCCTGCAGTTTTCAAAATATCCGAAGCATCCCAAATTCAACGCTTGAGCCATATTTTGGAGCCAAATTCTGGCTCTCTGCATGTATTACCAGTTTGAAATTACGAATTTTGTACCGAAAATATGCCAATTACTGAAAGCGGCGATGGATCACAATTTGCCCAAACTTTCCCTGCAGTTTCCAAATTTTCCCAAACATAACAAATTTAACGCTTGAGCCTTATTTTGGAGCCAAATTCTGGCGCTCTGCACCTATTCGCAGTTTGAAATTACGACTTTTTATACCGAAAATGTATTAATTACTGAGAGCATATCCCAAACATCCTAAATTCGAACCTTGAGCCTTATTTTGGAGCCAAATTCTGACTCTCTGCAAGTATTCGCAGTTTGAAATTACGACTTCTTATACTGAAAATATGCCAATTACTGAAAGCAAACGATGGATCACACTTTGCCCAAACCCTCCCTGCAGTTTTCAAAATATCCCAAACATCACAAATTCGACGCTTGAGCCATATTTTGGAGCCAAATTTGGGCTCTCTGCACGTATTCGCAGTTTGAAATTACGTCATTTTATACCGAAAATATGCCAATTACTGAGAGCGTCGATGGGTCACATTTTGCCCAAACCCCCCCCCCTCACAAACATCCAAAATTCAACCCTTGTGCCAAATGTTGGATCCAAATTGTGGCTCTGCACATATTCGCAGTTTGAAATAACGACTTTTTATACTGAAAATATGTCAATTACTGAGAACGGCGATGGATCACATTTTGCCCAAACCTTCCCTGCAGTTTTCGAAATATCCCAAACATCCCAAATTCGACCCTTGAGAATTATTTTGGAGCTAAATTCTGGCTCTCAAAACGTATTCGCAGTTTGAAATTACGACTTTTTATTCCGAAAACATGACAATTACTGAAAGCGGCGATAGATCACATTTTGCCCAAACCCTCCCTGCAGTTTTCAAAATATCCCAAACATCTCTAATTCGACGCTTGAACCATATTTTGGAGCCAAATTCGGGGTCTCTGCACGTGTTCGCAGTTTGTAATTATTTCATCTTATACCGAAAATATGCCAATTACTGAGTGTGGCGATGGATCACATTTTGCCCAGGCCATCCCTGCAGTTTTTAAAATATCCCAAACATCCCCAATTCGACCCTTGAGCCATATTTTGGAGCCAACGTTTGGCTTTCGGCATGTATTCGCAGTTTGAAATTACGACTTTTCATACCGAAAATATGCCAATTACTGAAAGCGGCGATGGATAACAATTTGCCCAAACCCTCCCTGCAGTTTTCAAAATATCCTAAACATCACAAATTCGACGCTTGAACCAGATTTTTGAGCCAAATTCGGGCTCTCTGCACGTATTCGCTTTTTGAAATTACGACTTTTTATACTGAAAATATGCCAATTACTGAAAGCTACGATGGATCACATTTTGCCCAAACCCTCCCTGCAGTTTCCAAAATATCCCAAATGTCCCAAATTCAACACTTGAGTTACAATTTGGAGCCAAATTCTGGCTCTCTGCACGTATTCGCAGTTTGAAATTACGACTTTTTATACCGAAAATATGCCAATTAATGAGAGCGGACATGGATCACATTTTTCCCAAACCTTCCCTGCAGTTTTCGAAATATCCCAAACATCCCAAATTCGACCCATGAGAATTATTTTGGTGCTAAATTCTGGCTCTCTGAACGTATTCGCAGTTTGAAATTACGACTTTTTATACCGAAAACATGACAATTACTGAAAGCGGCGATGGATCACATTTTGCCCAAAATCTCCCTGCAGTTTTCAAAAAATCCCAGGCATCCCAAATTCGACCCTTGAGCCATATTTTGGAGCCAACGTTTGGCTTTCTGCATGTATTCACAGTTTGAAATTACGACTTTTCATACTGAAAATATGCCAATTACTGACTGCGACGATGGGTCACATTTTGCCCAAACCACCCTGCAGTTTTCAAAATATCCCAAACATCCCAAATTCGACCCATGACCTATATTTTGGAGCTAAATTTTGGCTCTCTGCACGTATTCGCAGTTTGAAATTACGATATTTTATACCGAAAATATGCCAATTACTGAGTGCGACGATGGATCACATTTTGCATAAAGCCGTCCGTGCAGTTTTCAAAATATCCCAAACATCCCAAATTCGACGCTTGAGCCATATTTTGGAGCCAAATTCTGGCTCTCTGCACATATTAGCAGTTTGAAATTACGAATTTATACACCGAAGATATGTCAATTACTGAGAGCGGCGATAGGTCACATTTTGCCCAAACCCCTCCCCCCCCCCTGCAGATTTCGAAATATCCCAAACATCTTAAATATAAACTTGAGCCATATTTTGGAGTCAAATTCGGGCTCTATGCACGTATTAGCAGTCTGAAATTACGTCTTTTTATACCGAAAAAATGCCAATTACTGAGAGCAGCGTTGGGTCACATTTTCCCCAAACCCTCCCTGCAGTTTTCAAAATATCCCAAGCATCCCTAATTCGACCCTTGAGCCATGTTTTGGAGCCAAATTCTTGCTCTCTGCACATATTCGCAGGTTGAAATTACGACATTTTATACCGAAAATATGTTAATTACCGAGAGCAGCGATGGGTGACATTTTGCCCAAACCCCCCGGCAGTTTGCAAAATATCCCAAACATCCAAAATACGACCTTTGAGCCATATTTTGGAGCCAAAATCTGGCTTTCTTCGCGTATTCGCAGTCTGAAATTACGTCTTTTTTTACCGAAAAAATGCCAATTACTGAGAGCGGCGATGGGTCACATATTTCCCAAACCCTTCCTGCAGTTTTCAAAATATCCGAAGCATCCCAAATTCAACGCTTGAGCCATATTTTGGAGCCAAATTCTGGCTCTCTGCATGTATTACCAGTTTGTATTACCAGCTACATGATGTACTATTACGATTCCGCAATGGTATTTTCGCTTATACTGCTGATATCAGTAAAGCTTTCCTTAGAGTAGGCTTGCAAGAAGAGGATCGTAACTACACCAAATTTCTCTGGATAAAGGACCCACTGGATCCTGACAGTGATGTCATAACCTACCGGTTTGCCTCTGTGCTATTCGGAGCGACTTCCTCCCCGTTTCTACTTCAAGCCACATTAGATACACATTTGAGGAAGTCAAATAGCCCTTATAAAACATAGATCAGTGACAACACGTATGTCGATAATTTCCAGCGAACTACAAATGACAAATCCAAATTGGTAGAAATCTACCATGAGGCTAACCGTGAGTTATTAGGAGCCAATATGCCACTACAATCATGGGCCTCAAACAATAAATCATTAAACCAGATAATCGAGAAAGAATTTCCGGGTTATCAGGAGCCTAATCAATTAAAAGTTCTGGGCGTGGAATGGAACACAGGTACTGACGAGATGAATGTCAAGTCAGTACAAACCAATAATTCATCCCTCACCATGAGAAAATTACTCTCGTATGTCAGTCAACCATTTGACCCTTTAGGCTTACTTAGCCCTACATTAATAAGGGGCAAACTCCTAATGCAGGAATGCTGCCAAATTCTGGCTCTCTGCACATGTTCGCAGTTTGATATTACGAATTTTTATACCGAAAATATATTAATTACTGAGAGCATATCCCAAACATCATAAATTCGAACCTTGAGCCTTATTTTGGAGCCAATTTCTGACTCTCTGCAAGTATTCGCAGTTTAAAATTACGACGTTTTATACTGAAAATATGCCAATTACTGAAAGCAACGATGGACCACATTTTGCCCAAACCCTCCCTGCAGTTTTCAAAATATCCCAAACATCCCAAATTCGACGCTTGAGCCATATTTTGGAGCCAAATTATTGCTCTCTGCACATATTCGCAGTTTGAAATTACGAAATTATACACCGAAGATATGTCAATTACTGCGAGCGGCGAGAGGTCACATTTTACCCCCCCCCCCCTGCAGTTTTCAAAATATCTCAAACATCCTAAATTCGAAGCTTGAGCCATATATTGGAGCCAAATTTGGGCTCTCTGCACGAATTCGCAGTCTGAAATTACGTCTCTTTATACCGACAAAATGCCAATTACTGAGAGCGGCGATGGGTCACATTTTGCCCAAACCCTCCCTGCAGTTTTAGAAATATCCTAAACATCACAAATTTGACGCTTGAGCCATATTTCTGAGCCAAATTCGGGCTCTCTGCACGTATTCGCTTTTTGAAATTACGACTTTTTATACCGAAAATATGCCAATTGCTGAAAGCAGCGATGGATCGAATTTTGACGAAACCCTCTCTGCAGTTTTCAAATTATCCCAAACACCCCAAATTCGACCCTTGAGCCATACTTTGGAGCCAAATTCCGGCTCTCTGCACATTTTCGCAGTATGAAATTTCGACATTTTATACCGAAAATATATCAATTACTGAGAGCAGCGACAGGTCACATTTTGCCCAAACCCCCCCCCCCCCCCCCCCCCCCCCACCCTCCCCGGCAGTTTTCGAAATATCCCAAACATCCCAAATTCGACGCTTGAGATATATTTTGAAGTAAAATTCGGGCTCTCTGCACGTATTTGCAGTTTGAAATTACGTCTTTTTATACCGAAAATATGCCATTTACTGAGAGCGACGATGGATCACATTTTGCCCAAACCCTCCCTGCAGTTTTCAAAATATAGCAAACATCCCAATTTCGACGCTTGAGCCATATTTTGGAGCCAAATTCTGGCTCTCAGCATGTATTCCCAGTTTGAAATTACGACTTTTATACCAAAAATATGCCAATTACTGAAAGCGGCGATGGATCACATTTTGCCCAAACCCTCTCTGCAGTTTTCAAATTATCCCAAGCATCCCAAATTCGACCCTTGAGTAATATTTTGGAGCCAAATTCTGGCTCTCAGCACATATTCACAGTTTGAAATTACGATATTTTTTACTGAAAATATGTCAATTACTGTGAGCAGCAATAGGTCACATTTTGCCCAAAATCCCCCCTGTAGTTTTCAAAATATCCCAAACATCCCAAATTCGACCCTTGAGAATTATTTTGGAGCTATATTCTGGCTCTCTGCACGTATTCGCATTTTGAAATTACGACTTTTTATCCCAAACATTCCAAATTTGACGCTTGAAAATAAGCCAATTACTGAAAGCAGTGATGGGTCACATTTTGCCCAAACCCCCCGGCAGTTTGCAAAATATCACAAACATCCCAAATTTGACCCATGAGCTATATTTTGGAGCCAAATTCTGGCTGTCTGCAGGTATTCGCTGTTTGAAATTACGACATTTTATAACGAAAACATGACAATTACTGAAAGCGGCAATGGATCACATTTTGCCTAAACCCTCCCTGCAGTTTTAATATATCCCAAACATCCCAAATTCGACGCTAGAGCCATATTTTGGAGCCAAATTCATGCTCTCTGCACGTATTAGCAGATTGAAATTATAAAATTTTATACCGAAAATATGCCAATTACTGAGTGTAGCGATGGATACATTTTGCCCAAGCCCTCCCTGCAGTTTTCAAAATATCCCAAACATCCCAAATTCGACCCTTGAGCTATATTTTGGAGCCAAATTTGGCTTTCTGCATGTATTCGCCATTTGAAATTACGACTTTTTATACCAAAAATATGCCAATTATTGAAAGCAGCGATGGGTCGCATTTTGACGAAACCCTCTCTGCAGTTTTCAAATTATCCCAAGCATTCCAAATTCGACCCTTGAGCCATATTTTGGAGCCAAATTCTGGCTCTCTGCACATATTTGCAGTTTGAAATTACGACATTTTATACTGAAAATATGTCAATAACTGAGAGCAGCGATATGTCACATATTGCCAGAAACCCACCCCCCCTGCAGTATTCAAAATATCCCAAATATCCCAAATTCGACGCCTGCGCCATTTTTTAAGCCAAATTCGGGCTCTCTGCACGTATTCGCAATTTGAAATTACGTCTTTTTATACCGAAAATATGCCATTTACCGAGAGCAACGATGGATCACATTTTGCCCAAACCCTCCCTGCAGTTTTCAAAATATAGCAAACATCCCAAATTCGAAGCTTCAGCCATATTTTGGAGCCAAATTCTGGCTCTCTGCCTGTATTCGCAGTTTGAAATTACGAACTTTTATCCCGAAAATATGCCAATTACTGAGAGCGGCGATGGATCACATTTTGCCCAAACCTTCCCTGCAATTTTCAAAATATCCCAAACATCCCAAGTTCGAACCTTGAGAATTATTTTGGAGCTAAATTCTGGCTCTCTGCACGTATTCGCAGTTTGAAATTACGACTTTTCATCCCAAACATCCCAAAATTGATGCTGGAAAATATGCCAATTACTGAAAGCAGCGATGGGTCACATTTTGCCCAAACCCCCCGGCAGTTTGCAAAATATCCCAAACATCCCAAATACGACCTTTGAGCCATATTTTGGAGCCAAAATCTGGCGTTCTTCGCGTATTCGCAGTTTGAAATTACGACTTTTTATACCGAAAATATATTAATTACTGAGAGCATATCCCAAACATCCTAAATTCGAACCTTGAGCCTTATTTTGGAGCCAAATTCTGACTCTCTGCAAGTATTCGCAGTTTGAAATTACGAATTTTTATACTGAAAATATGCCAATTACTGAAAGCAACGATGGATCACACTTTGCCCAAACCCTCCCTGCAGTTTTCAAAATATCCCAAACATCACAAATTTCGACGCTTGAGCCATATTTTGGAGCCAAATTTGGGCTCTCTGCACGTATTCGCAGTTTGAAATTACGTCATTTTATACCGAAAATATGCCAATTACTGAGAGCGTCGATGGGAGTTCAAGAGAGGGAGGCAGAGGCTCATGAGAGGGATGCAGGAGCTCAAGAGAGGGGTGCAGAGGCTCAAGAGAGTGATGCAGAGGCTTACGAGAGGGATGCAGAGGCTCAAGAGAGTGATGCAGAGAATCAAGAGAGGGATGCAGAGGCTCAAGAGAATGATGCAGAGGCTCAAGAGAGTGCTGCAGAGGCTCAAGAGAGGGATGCTGAGGTTCCAGAGAGGGATGCAGAGGCTAAAGAGAGTGATGCAGAGGGTGAAGAGAGAGATGTAGAGGCTTAAGAGAGTGATGCAGAGGCTCAAAAGAGTAATGCAGAGGCTCAAGAGAGTGATGCAGAGGCTCAAGAGTGTGATGCAGAGGCTCAAGATAGTGATGCAGAATATCATGAGAGTGATGCAGAGGCTCAAGAGAGTGATGCAGAGGATCAAGAGAGGTAAGCAGAGGCTTAAGAGAATGATGCAGAGGCCGAAGTGAGTGATGCAGAGGCTTAAGAGAGTGATGCAGAGGCTGAAGAGAGTGTTGCAGATGCTCAGGAGAGAGATGCAGAGGCTCAAGAGAGTGATGCAGAGGATAAAAAGTGTTGTGCAGAGGCTCAAGAGACTGATGCAGAGGCTTTACGAGAGTGATGCAGATAATCAATTGCGGGATGCAGAGGCTTAAGAGAGTGATGCAGAGGCTAAAGAGAGTGATGCAGAGGCTTATGAGAGGGATGCAGAGGGTCAAGAGATTGATGAAGAGGCTCAAGAGAGTGATGCAGAGGCTCAAGAAAGTGATGCAGAGGCTCAAGAAAGTGATGCAGTGGCTCAAGAGAGTGATGCAGAGGCTTAAGAGAGGGATGCAGAGGCTCACACAAGTGATGCAAAGGCTCAAGAGAGTGATGAAGAGGCTCAAGAGAGTGATGCAGAGGCTCTAGAGAGTAATGCAGGGGCTCAAGAGAGGGATGCAGAGGCTCAATAGAGGGATGCAGGGACTCAAGAGAGTTATGCAGAGGCTCATTAGAGTGATGCAGAGGCTTACGAGAGTGATGCAGAGGCTCAAGAAAGGGATGCAGAGGCTGAAGAGAGTGTTGCAGAGGCTCAAGAGAGGGATGCAGAGGCTCAAGAGAGTGATGCAGAGACTCAAGAGAGTTATGCAGAGGCTCATTAGAGTGATGCAGAGGCTTACGAGAGTGATGCAGAGGCTCAAGAAAGGGATGCAGAGGCATAAGAGAGTGATGCAAAGGCTCAGGAGAGGGATGCAGAGGCTCATGAGAGGGATGCAGGAGTTCAGGAGAGGGATGCAGAGGCTTAAGAGAGTGATGCAGAGGCTTAAGAGAGTGATGCAGAGGCTTAAGAGAGTTATGCAGAGGCTGAAGAGAGTGTTGCAGAGGCTCAAGAGAGGGATGCAGAGGCTCAAGAGAGTGATGCAAAGACTCAAGAGAGTTACGCAGAGGCTCAAGAGAATGGTGCAGAGCCTTACGATAGTGATGCAGAGGCTCAAGAGATTGATGCAGAGGCTTAAAAGAGGGATGCAGAGGCTCAAGAGAGGGATGCAGAGGCTCAAGAGAGGGAATGCAGGGGCTCAAGAGAGGGATGCAGAGGCTCAATAAAGGGATGCAGAGGCTTAAGAGAGTGATGCAAAGGCTCAGGAGAGGGATGCAGAGGCTCATGAGAGGGATGCAGGAGTTCAAGAGAGGGATGCAGAGGCTCAAGAAAGGGATGCAGAGGCTTAAGAAAGTGATGCAAAGGCTCAGAATAGTGATGCAGAGGCTTAAGGAGGTTGATGCAGAGGCTAAAGAAAGTGATGGAGAGGCTAAGAGAAGGATGCAGGGGCCCAGGAGAGTGATGAAGATGCTCAAGAGAGGGATGCAGAGGATGAAGAGAGTGATGGAGAGGCTCAAGAGAGGGATGCAGGGGCCTAAGAGAGTGATGCAGATGCTTAGGAGAGAGATGCAAAGGCTGAATAGAGGGATGCAGAGGCTCATGAGAGGGATGCAGGAGTTCAAGACAGGGATGCAGAGGCTCATGAGAGGGATGCAGGAGTTCAAGAGAGGGATGCAGAGGCTCAAGAGAGTTTTTGCAGAGGCTTAAGAGAGAGATGCTGAGGCTCCAGAGAGGGATGCAGAGGCTTAAGAGAGTGATGCAGAGGCTCAAGAGAGTGATGCAGAGGCTTATGAGAGGGATGCCGAGGCTGAAGAGAGTGATGCAGTGGCTCAAGAGAGGTATGCAGAGGCTTAAGAGAAGTGATGCAGAGGCTTATAGAGTGATGCAGAGGCTACGAGAAGGGATGCAGAGGCTGAAGAGAGTGATGCCTCTTGAGCCTCTGCATCAATCTCTTAAGCCTCTGCATCACTCTCGTAAGCCTCTAAATCACTATCTTCAGCCTCTGCATCACTCGCTTGAGCCCCTGCATCCCTCTCTTGAGCCTCTGCATCACTTCTTACTTAAGCCTCTGCATCACTCTCTTAAGCCTTTTGCATCACTCTCATAAGACTCTGCATCCCACTCTTGAGCCTCTGCGTCACTCTCAAGAGCCTTTGCATCCCTTTCTTGTGCCTCTGCTTCCCTCACTTGAGCCTCTTCATCCTCTCTTGATCCTCTTCATCCCTCTCTTGAGCCTCTGCATCCCTCTCATAAGCCTCTGCATCACTCTCTTTAAGCCTCTACATCACTCTCGTAAGCATCTGAATCACTCTGTTGAGCCTCTGCATCACTCTCTTGAGCCTCTGCATCCTCTCTTGATCCTCTGCATCCTCTCTTGAGCCTCTGCATCACTCACTTGAGCCCTGCATCATCTCTTAGCCTCTGCATCACTCTCTGAGCCTCTGCATCACTCTTAGCTCTGCATCCTTTCTGAGCCTTGCATCACTCTCTTGAGTCTGCATCACTCTCTTGAGCCTCTGCATCCCTCTCTTGACCTCTGCATCACTCTCAGAGCCTCTGCATCTCTCCTTAAGCCTCTGCATCACTCTCTTAAGCCTCTGCATCCCTCTTAGAGCCTCTGCATCCCTCTCTGAGCCCTGCATCCCTCTCTGAGCCTCTGCATCCCTCTCTTGAGCCTTGCATCACTCTCTTAAGCCTCTGCATCTCTCTTGAGCCTCTGCATCACTCTCGTAAGCCTCTGCATCTCTTGAGCCTCTGCATAACTCTCTTGAGTCTCTGCATCACTCTCTTGAGCCTCTGCATCCCTCTCTTGAGCCTCTGCAACACTCTCTTCAGCCTCTGCATCCCTTTCTTGAGCCTCTGCATCACTCTCGTAAGCCTCTGCATCACTCTAAGCCTCTGCATAACTCTCTTGAGTCCTGCATCCCTCTATTGAGCCTCTGCATCCCTCTCTTGAGCCCTGCATTACTCTCTAGAGCCTCTGCATCACTCTCTTTAGCCTCTGCATCACTCTCTTGAGCTTCTGCATCTCTCTAAGCCTCTGCATCACTCTCTTCAGCCTCTGCATCCCTCTCGTAAGCCTCTGCATCACTCTCTAGCCTCTGCATCACTCTCTTAAGCCTCTGCATACCTCTCTTGAGCCTCTGCATCACTCTCTTGAGCCTCTGCATCCTCTAAGCCTCTGCATCACTCTCTTGAGCCCTGCATCACTCTCTTAGCCTCTGCATATCTCTCTTGAGCCACTGCATCACTCTCTAGCCTCTGCATCACTCTCTTGAGCCTCTGCATCACTCTCTTGAGCCTTTGCATCACTTGTGTGAGCCTCTGCATCCCTCTCTTAAGCCTCTGCATCACTCTCTTGAGCCACTGCATCACTTTCTTGAGCCTCTGCATCACTTTCTTGAGCCTCTGCATCACTCTCTTGAGCCTCTTCATCAATCTCTTGACCCTCTGCATCCCTCTCTAAGCCTCTGCATCACTCTCTTTAGCCTCTGCATCACTCTCTTAAGCCTCTGCATCCCGCAATTGATTATCTGCATCACTCTCGTAAGCCTCTGCATCAGTCTCTTGAGCCTCTGCACAACACTTTTTAGCCTCTGCATCACTCTCTTGAGCCTCTGCATCTCTCTCCTGAGCATCTGCAACACTCTCTTCAGCCTCTGCATCACTCTCTTAAGCCTCTGCATCACTCACTTCGGCCTCTGCATCATTCTCTTAAGCCTCTGCTTACCTCTCTTGATCCTCTGCATCACTCTCTTGAGCCTCTGCATCACTCTCATGATATTCTGCATCACTATCTTGAGCCTCTGCATCACACTCTTGAGCCTCTGCATCACTCTCTTGAGCCTCTGCATTACTCTTTTGAGCCTCTGCATCACTCTCTTAAGCCTCTACATCTCTCTCTTCACCCTCTGCATCACTCTCTTTAGCCTCTGCATCCCTCTCTGGAACCTCAGCATCCCTCTCTTGAGCCTCTGCAGCACTCTCTTGAGCCTCTGCATCATTCTCTTGAGCCTCTGCATCCCTCTCTTGATTCTCTGCATCACTCTCTTGAGCCTCTGCATCCCTCTCGTAAGCCTCTGCATCACTCTCTTGAGCCTCTGCACCCCTCTCTTGAGCTCCTGCATCCCTATCATGAGCCTCTGCCTCCCTCTCTTGAACTCCCATCGACGCTCTCAGTAATTGGCATATTTTCGGTATAAAATGACGTAATTTCAAACTGCGAATACGTGCAGAGAGCCCAAATTTGGCTCCAAAATATGGCTCAAGCGTCGAATTTGTGATGTTTGGGATATTTTGAAAACTGCAGGGAGGGTTTGGGCAAAGTGTGATCCATCGTTGCTTTCAGTAATTGGCATATTTTCAGTATAAAAATTCGTAATTTCAAACTGCGAATACTTGCAGAGAGTCAGAATTTGGCTCCAAAATAAGGCTCAAGGTTCGAATTTAGGATGTTTGGGATATGCTCTCAGTAATTAATATATTTTCGGTATAAAAAGTCGTAATTTCAAACTGCGAATACGCGAAGAACGCCAGATTTGGCTCCAAAATATGGCTCAAAGGTCGTATTTGGGATGTTTGGGATATTTTGCAAACTGCCGGGGGGTTTGGGCAAAATGTGACCCATCGCTGCTTTCAGTAATTGGCATATTTTCCAGCATCAATTTTGGGATGTTTGGGATGAAAAGTCGTAATTTCAAACTGCGAATACGTGCAGAGAGCCAGAATTTAGCTCCAAAATAATTCTCAAGGTTCGAACTTGGGATGTTTGGGATATTTTGAAAATTGCAGGAAGGTTTGGGCAAATGTGATCCATCGCCGCTCTCAGTAATTGGCATATTTTCGGGATAAAAGTTCGTAATTTCAAACTGCGAATACAGGCAGAGAGCCAGAATTTGGCTCCAAAATATGGCTCAAGCTTCGAATTTGGGATGTTTGCTATATTTTGAAAACTGCAGGGAGGGTTTGGGCAAAATGTGATCCATCGTTGCTCTCGGTAAATGGCATATTTTCGGTATAAAAAGACGTAATTTCAAATTGCGAATACGTGCAGAGAGCCCGAATTTGGCTTAAAAATGGCGCAGGCGTCGAATTTGGATATTTTGGGATATTTTGAATACTGCAGGGGGGGTGGGTTTCTGGCAATATGTGACATATCGCTGCTCTCAGTTATTGACATATTTTCAGTATAAAATGTCGTAATTTCAAACTGCAAATATGTGCAGAGAGCCAGAATTTGGCTCCAAAATATGGCTCAAGGGTCGAATTTGGAATGCTTGGGATAATTTGAAAACTGCAGAGAGGGTTTCGTCAAAATGCGACCCATCGCTGCTTTCAATAATTGGCATATTTTGGTATAAAAAGTCGTAATTTCAAACGGCGAATACATGCAGAAAGCCAAATTTGGCTCCAAAATATAGCTCAAGGGTCGAATTTGGGATGTTTGGGATATTTTGAAAACTGCAGGGAGGCTTGGGCAAAATGTAATCCATCGCTACACTCAGTAATTGGCATATTTTCGGTATAAAATTTTATAATTTCATCTGCTAATACGTGCAGAGAGCATGAATTTGGCTCCAAATATGGCTCTAGCGTCGAATTTGGGATGTTTGGGATATATTAAAACTGCAGGGAGGGTTTAGGCAAAATGTGATCCATTGCCGCTTTCAGTAATTGTCATGTTTTCGTTATAAAATGTCGTAATTTCAAACAGCGAATACCTGCAGACAGCCAGAATTTGGCTCCAAAATATAGCTCATGGGTCAATTTGGGATGTTTGTGATATTTTGCAAACTGCCGGGGGGTTTGGGCAAATGTGACCCATCACTGCTTTCAGTAATTGGCTTATTTTCAAGCGTCAAATTTGGAATGTTTGGGATAAAAGTCGTAATTTCAAAATGCGAATACGTGCAGAGAGCCAGAATATAGCTCCAAAATAATTCTCAAGGGTCGAATTTGGATGTTTGGGATATTTTGAAAACTACAGGGGGGATTTTGGGCAAAATGTGACCTATTGCTGCTCACAGTAATTGACATATTTTCGTAAAAAATCGTAATTTCAAACTGTGAATATGTGCTGAGAGCCAGAATTTGGCTCCAAAATATTACTCAAGGGTCGAATTTGGGATGCTTGGGATAATTTGAAAACTGCAGAGAGGGTTTGGGCAAAATGTGATCCATCGCTGCTTTCAGTAATTGTCATATTTTCGGTATAAAAGTCGTAATTTCAACAGGGAATACATGCAGAGAGCCAGAATTTAGCTCCAAAATAATTCTCAAAGTTCGAATTTGGGATGTTTAGGATATTTTGAAAATTGCAGGGAAGGTTTGGGCAAAATGTGATCCATCGCCGCTCTCAGTAATTGGCATAATTTCGGTATAAAAAGTCGTAATTTCAAACTGCTAATACGTGCAAAGAGCCCGAATTTGGCTTCAAAATATGGCTCAAGCGTCGAATTTGGGATGTTTGGGATATTTTGAAAACTGCAGGGGGGTTTGGGCAAAGTGTGACCTATTGCTGTTCTCAATAATTGACATATTTTCGGTAAAACCTATCGTAATTTCAAACTGCGAATATGTGCAGAGATCCAGAATTTGGCTCCAAAATATGGCTCAAGGGTCGAATTTGGGATTCTTGGCGTAATTTGAAAACTGCAGAGAGGGTTTGGGCAAAATGTGATCCATCGCCGCTTTCAGTAATTGGCATATTTTTGGTATAAAAGTCGTAATTTCAAACTGGGAATACATGCTGAGAGCCAGAATTTGGCTCCAAAATATGGCTCAAGCGTCGAAATTGGGATGTTTGCTATATTTTGAAAACTGCAGGGAGGGTTTGGGCAAAATGTGATCCATCGTCGCTCTCAGTAAATGGCATATTTTCGGTATAAAAGACGTAATTTCAACTGCAAATACGTGCAGAGAGCCCGAATTTTACTTCAAATATATCTCAAGCGTCGAATTTGGGATGTTTGGGATATTTCGAAAACTGCCGGGGAGGGTGGGGGGGGGGGTAAAATGTGACCTGTCGCTGCTCTCAGTAATTGATATATTTTCGGTATAAAATGTCGAAATTTCATACTGCGAAAATGTGCAGAGAGCCGAATTTGGCTCCAAAGTATGGCTCAAGGGTCGAATTTGGGGTGTTTGGGATAATTTGAAAACTGCAGAGAGGGTTTCGTCAAAATTCGATCCATCGCTGCTTTCAGCAATTGGCATATTTTCGGTATAAAAC